>NC_034195.2:55717680-55782680 GCF_002021735.2 Oncorhynchus kisutch
GCTCTAATCTGATAGTGGTAGATGTCTAGCCTCCTTTATGGCTCTAATCTGATAGTGATTGTAGGGTTGTAGATGTCTAGGCTCCTTTATGGCTCTAATCTAATTGTGGTAGTGGGGTGGGAGATGTCTAGGCTCCCTTATGGCTCTAATCTGATATTGGTAGATGTCGAGGCTCCTTCATGGCTCTAATCTGATAGTGGGGTGGTAGATGTCTAGTCTCCCTTATGGCTCTAATCTGATAGTGGTAGTGGGGTGATAGATGTCTGGTCTCCATTATGGCTCTAAACTGATAGTGGTAGATGTCTAGCCTCCTTTATGGCTCTAATCTGATAGTGATTGTAGGGTGGTAGATGTCTACGCTCCCTTATGGCTCTAATCTGATAGTGGTAGTGGGGTGGTACATGTCTAGCTTCCCTCATGGCTCTAATCTGATAGTGGTAGTGGGGTGAAAGATGTCTAGTCTCCTTTATGGCTCTAATCTGATAGTGGTAGTGGGGTGGGAGATGTCTAGTCTCCTTTATGGCTCTAATCTGATAGTGGTAGTCTCCCTTATTGCTCTAATCTGATAGATGTCTAGTCTCCTTTATGGCTCTAATCTGATTGTGGTAGTGGGGTGGGAGATGTCTAGTCTCCCTTATGGCTCTAATCTGATTGTGTTAGTCTCCTTTATGGCTCTAATCTGATAGTGGTAGATGTCTAGTCTCCTTTTATGGCTCTAATCTGATAGTGGTAGTGGGGTGGTAGATGTCTAGACCTCCCTTATGGCTCTGATTGTGATAGGTGGGGGTTGGAGATGGCTAGGCTCCCTTATGGCTCTAATCTGATAGTGGTAGATGTCTAGGCTCCTTTATGGCTCTAATCTGGTAGTGGTAGTCGGGTGGTAGATGTCTAGTCTCCATTCTTGCTCTAATCTTATAGTGGTAGATGTCTAGCCTCCTTTATGGTTCCAATCTGATAGTGATTGTAGGGTGGTAGACGTCTACGCTCCCTTATGGCTCTAATCTGATAGTGGTAGTGGGGTGGGAGATGTCTAGTCTCCTTTATGGCTCTAATCTGATTGTGGTAGTCTCCCTTATGGCTCTAATCTGATAGATGTCTAGTCTCCTTTATGGCTTCTAATCTGATTGTGGTAGTGGGGTGGGAGATGTCTAGTCTCCCTTATGGCTCTAATCTGATTGTGTTAGTCTCCTTTATGGCTCTAATCTGAGAGTGGTAGTCTCCTTTATATGGCTCTAATCTGAAAGTGGTAGTGGGGTTGTAGATGTCTAGTCTCCCTTATGGCTCTAATCTGATAGTGGTAGTGGGGTGATAGATGTCTAGTCCTCATTATGGCTCTAAACTGATAGTGGTAGATCTCTAGCCTCCTTTATGGCTCTAATCTTGATAGTGATGTAGGGTGGTAGATGTCTACGCTCCCTTATGGCTCTAATCTGATAGTGGTAGTGGGGTGGGAGATGTCTAGTCTCACTTATGGCTCTAATCTGATATTGGTAGTCTCCTTTATGGCTCTAATCTGATAGTGGTAGTGGGGTGGTAGATGTCTAGTCTCCCTTATGGCTCTAATCAGATAGTGGTAGTGGGGTGCTACATGTCTAGTCTCCCTTATGGCTCTAATCTGATAGTGGTAGTGGGGTGAGAGATGTCTAGTCTCCTCTATGGCTCTAATCTGATAGTGGTAGTGGGATGGGAGATGTCTAGTCTCCCTTATGGGTCTAATCTGATAGTGGTAGATGTCTAGTCTCCTTTATGGCTCTAATCTGATTGTGGTAGTGGGGTTGTAGATGTCTAGTCTCCCTTATGGCTCTAATCTGATAGTTGTCATGGGGTGGGAGATGTCTAGTCTCCCTTATGACTCTAATCTGAGAGTGGTAGTCTCCTTTATATGGCTCTAATCTGAAAGTGGTAGTGGGGTTGTAGATGTCTAGTCTCCCTTATGGCTCTAATCTGATAGTGATAGATGTCTAGTCTCCATTATGGCTCTAAACTGATAGTGGTAGATCTCTAGCCTCCTTTATGGCTCTAATCTGATAGTGATTGTAGGGTGGTAGATGTCTACGCTCCCTTATGGCTCTAATCTGATAGTGGTAGTGGGGTGGTACATGTCTAGCTTCCCTCATGGCTCTAATCTGATAGTGGTAGTGGGGTGAGAGATGTTTAGTCTCCTTTATGGCTCTAATCTGATAGTGGTAGTGGGGTGGGAGATGTCTAGTCTCCTTTATGGCTCTAATCTGATATTGTTAGATGTCGAGGCTCCTTTATGGCTCTAATCTGATAGTGGGGTGGTAGATGTCTAGTCTCCCTTATGGCTCTAATCTGATAGTGGTAGTGGGGTGATAGATGTCTAGTCTCCATTATGGCTCTAATCTGATAGTGGTAGATGTCTAGTCTCCATTATGGCTCTAAACTGATAGTGGTAGATGTCTAGCCTCCTTTATGGCTCTAATCTGATAGTGATTGTAGGGTGGTAGATGTCTACGCTCCCTTATGGCTCTAATCTGATAGTGGTAGTGGGGTGGTACATGTCTAGCTTCCCTCATGGCTCTAATCTGATAGTGGTAGTGGGGTGAGAGATGTCTAGTCTCCTTTATGGCTCTAATCTGATAGTGGTAGTGGGGTGGGAGATGTCTATTCTCCTTTATGGCTCTAATCTGATAGTGGTAGTGGGGTGATAGATGTCTAGTCTACATTATGGCTCTAATCTGATAGTGGTAGTCTCCCTTATTGCTCTAATCTGATAGATGTCTAGTCTCCTTTATGGCTCTAATCTGATTGTGGTAGTGGGGTGGGAGATGTCTAGTCTCCCTTATGGCTCTAATCTGATTGTGTTAGTCTCCTTTATGGCTCTAATCTGATAGTGGTAGATGTCTAGTCTCCTTTATGGCTCTAATCTGATAGTGGTAGTGGGGTGGTAGATGTCTAGACTCCCTTATGGCTCTGATTGTGATAGTGGGGTTGGAGATGGCTAGGCTCCCTTATGGCTCTAATCTGATAGTGGTAGATGTCTAGGCTCCTTTATGGCTCTAATCTGGTAGTGGTAGTCGGGTGGTAGATGTCTAGTCTCCATTCTTGCTCTAATCTTATAGTGGTAGATGTCTAGCCTCCTTTATGGTTCCAATCTGATAGTGATTGTAGGGTGGTAGACGTCTACGCTCCCTTATGGCTCTAATCTGATAGTGGTAGTGGGGTGGGAGATGTCTAGTCTCCTTTATGGCTCTAATCTGATTGTGGTAGTCTCCCTTATGGCTCTAATCTGATAGATGTCTAGTCTCCTTTATGGCTCTAATCTGATTGTGGTAGTGGGGTGGGAGATGTCTAGTCTCCCTTATGGCTCTAATCTGATTGTGTTAGTCTCCTTTATGGCTCTAATCTGAGAGTGGTAGTCTCCTTTATATGGCTCTAATCTGAAAGTGGTAGTGGGGTTGTAGATGTCTAGTCTCCCTTATGGCTCTAATCTGATAGTGGTAGTGGGGTGATAGATGTCTAGTCTCCATTATGGCTCTAAACTGATAGTGGTAGATCTCTAGCCTCCTTTATGGCTCTAATCTGATAGTGATTGTAGGGTGGTAGATGTCTACGCTCCCTTATGGCTCTAATCTGATAGTGGTAGTGGGGTGGGAGATGTCTAGTCTCACTTATGGCTCTAATCTGATATTGGTAGTCTCCTTTATGGCTCTAATCTGATAGTGGTAGTGGGGTGGTAGATGTCTAGTCTCCCTTATGGCTCTAATCAGATAGTGGTAGTGGGGTGCTACATGTCTAGTCTCCCTTATGGCTCTAATCTGATAGTGGTAGTGGGGTGAGAGATGTCTAGTCTCCTCTATGGCTCTAATCTGATAGTGGTAGTGGGATGGGAGATGTCTAGTCTCCCTTATGGGTCTAATCTGATAGTGGTAGATGTCTAGTCTCCTTTATGGCTCTAATCTGATTGTGGTAGTGGGGTTGTAGATGTCTAGTCTCCCTTATGGCTCTAATCTGATAGTTGTCATGGGGTGGGAGATGTCTAGTCTCCCTTATGACTCTAATCTGAGAGTGGTAGTCTCCTTTATATGGCTCTAATCTGAAAGTGGTAGTGGGGTTGTAGATGTCTAGTCTCCCTTATGGCTCTAATCTGATAGTGATAGATGTCTAGTCTCCATTATGGCTCTAAACTGATAGTGGTAGATCTCTAGCCTCCTTTATGGCTCTAATCTGATAGTGATTGTAGGGTGGTAGATGTCTACGCTCCCTTATGGCTCTAATCTGATAGTGGTAGTGGGGGTGGTACATGTCTAGCTTCCCTCATGGCTCTAATCTGATAGTGGTAGTGGGGTGAGAGATGTTTAGTCTCCTTTATGGCTCTAATCTGATAGTGGTAGTGGGGTGGGAGATGTCTAGTCTCCTTTATGGCTCTAATCTGATATTGTTAGATGTCGAGGCTCCTTTATGGCTCTAATCTGATAGTGGGGGTGGTAGATGTCTAGTCTCCCTTATGGCTCTAATCTGATAGTGGTAGTGGGGTGATAGATGTCTAGTCTCCATTATGGCTCTAATCTGATAGTGGTAGATGTCTAGTCTCCATTATGGCTCTAAACTGATAGTGGTAGATGTCTAGCCTCCTTTATGGCTCTAATCTGATAGTGATTGTAGGGTGGTAGATGTCTACGCTCCCTTATGGCTCTAATCTGATAGTGGTAGTGGGGTGGTACATGTCTAGCTTCCCTCATGGCTCTAATCTGATAGTGGTAGTGGGGTGAGAGATGTCTAGTCTCCTTTATGGCTCTAATCTGATAGTGGTAGTGGGGTGGGAGATGTCTATTCTCCTTTATGGCTCTAATCTGATAGTGGTAGTGGGGTGATAGATGTCTAGTCTACATTATGGCTCTAATCTGATAGTGGTAGATGTCTAGCCTCCTTTATGGCTCTAATCTGATAGTGATTGTAGGGTTGTAGATGTCTAGGCTCCTTTATGGCTCTAATCTGATAGTGGTAGTGGGGTGGGAGATGTCTAGTCTCCTTTATGGCTCTAATCTAATTGTGGTAGTGGGGTGGGAGATGTCTAGGCTCCCTTATGGCTCTAATCTGATATTGGTAGATGTCGAGGCTCCTTCATGGCTCTAATCTGATAGTGGGGTGGTAGATGTCTAGTCTCCCTTATGGCTCTAATCTGATAGTGGTAGTGGGGTGATAGATGTCTGGTCTCCATTATGGCTCTAAACTGATAGTGGTAGATGTCTAGCCTCCTTTATGGCTCTAATCTGATAGTGATTGTAGGGTGGTAGATGTCTACGCTCCCTTATGGCTCTAATCTGATAGTGGTAGTGGGGTGGTACATGTCTAGCTTCCCTCATGGCTCTAATCTGATAGTGGTAGTGGGGTGAAAGATGTCTAGTCTCCTTTATGGCTCTAATCTGATAGTGGTAGTGGGGTGGGAGATGTCTAGTCTCCTTTATGGCTCTAATCTGATAGTGGTAGTCTCCCTTATTGCTCTAATCTGATAGATGTCTAGTCTCCTTTATGGCTCTAATCTGATTGTGGTAGTGGGGTGGGAGATGTCTAGTCTCCCTTATGGCTCTAATCTGATTGTGTTAGTCTCCTTTATGGCTCTAATCTGATAGTGGTAGATGTCTAGTCTCCTTTATGGCTCTAATCTGATAGTGGTAGTGGGGTGGTAGATGTCTAGACTCCCTTATGGCTCTGATTGTGATAGTGGGGTTGGAGATGGCTAGGCTCCCTTATGGCTCTAATCTGATAGTGGTAGATGTCTAGGCTCCTTTATGGCTCTAATCTGGTAGTGGTAGTCGGGTGGTAGATGTCTAGTCTCCATTCTTGCTCTAATCTTATAGTGGTAGATGTCTAGCCTCCTTTATGGTTCCAATCTGATAGTGATTGTAGGGTGGTAGACGTCTACGCTCCCTTATGGCTCTAATCTGATAGTGGTAGTGGGGTGGGAGATGTCTAGTCTCCTTTATGGCTCTAATCTGATTGTGGTAGTCTCCCTTATGGCTCTAATCTGATAGATGTCTAGTCTCCTTTATGGCTCTAATCTGATTGTGGTAGTGGGGTGGGAGATGTCTAGTCTCCCTTATGGCTCTAATCTGATTGTGTTAGTCTCCTTTATGGCTCTAATCTGAGAGTGGTAGTCTCCTTTATATGGCTCTAATCTGAAAGTGGTAGTGGGGTTGTAGATGTCTAGTCTCCCTTATGGCTCTAATCTGATAGTGGTAGTGGGGTGATAGATGTCTAGTCTCCATTATGGCTCTAAACTGATAGTGGTAGATCTCTAGCCTCCTTTATGGCTCTAATCTGATAGTGATTGTAGGGTGGTAGATGTCTACGCTCCCTTATGGCTCTAATCTGATAGTGGTAGTGGGGTGGGAGATGTCTAGTCTCACTTATGGCTCTAATCTGATATTGGTAGTCTCCTTTATGGCTCTAATCTGATAGTGGTAGATGTCTAGTCTCTCTTATGGCTCTAATCTGATAGTGGTCGATGTCTAGTCTCCTTTATGGCTCTAATCTGATAGTGGTAGTGGGGTGGTAGATGTCTAGTCTCCCTTATGGCTCTAATCAGATAGTGGTAGTGGGGTGCTACATGTCTAGTCTCCCTTATGGCTCTAATCTGATAGTGGTAGTGGGGTGAGAGATGTCTAGTCTCCCTTATGGCTCTAATCTGATAGTGGTAGTGGGGAGAGAGATGTCTAGTCTCCTCTATGGCTCTAATCTGATAGTGGTAGTGGGGTGGTAGATGTCTAGTCTCCCTTATGGCTCTAATCAGATAGTGGTAGTGGGGTGCTACATGTCTAGTCTCCCTTATGGCTCTAATCTGATAGTGGTAGTGGGGTGAGAGATGTCTAGTCTCCCTTATGGCTCTAATCTGATAGTGGTAGTGGGGAGAGAGATGTCTAGTCTCCTCTATGGCTCTAATCTGATAGTGGTAGTGGGGTGGGAGATGTCTAGTCTCCCTTATGGCTCTAATCTGATAGTGGTAGATGTCTAGTCTCCTTTATGGCTCTAATCTGATTGTGGTAGTGGGGTTGTAGATGTCTAGTCTCCCTTATGGCTCTAATCTGATAGTTGTCATGGGGTGGGAGATGTCTAGTCTCCCTTATGACTCTAATCTGAGAGTGGTAGTCTCCTTTATATGGCTCTAATCTGAAAGTGGTAGTGGGGTTGTAGATGTCTAGTCTCCCTTATGGCTCTAATCTGATAGTGGTAGTGGGGTGATAGATGTCTAGTCTCCATTATGGCTCTAAACTGATAGTGGTAGATCTCTAGCCTCCTTTATGGCTCTAATCTGATAGTGATTGTAGGGTGGTAGATGTCTACGCTCCCTTATGGCTCTAATCTGATAGTGGTAGTGGGGTGGTACATGTCTAGCTTCCCTCATGGCTCTAATCTGATAGCGGTAGTGGGGTGAGAGATGTCTAGTCTCCTTTATGGCTCTAATCTGATAGTGGTAGTGGGTTGGGAGATGTCTAGTCTCCTTTATGGCTCTAATCTGATATTGTTAGATGTCGAGGCTCCTTTATGGCTCTAATCTGATAGTGGGGTGGTAGATGTCTAGTCTCCCTTATGGCTCTAATCTGATAGTGGTAGTGGGGTGATAGATGTCTATTCTCCATTATGGCTCTAATCTGATAGTGGTAGATGTCTAGTCTCCATTATGGCTCTAAACTGATAGTGGTAGTGGGGTGGGAGATGTCTAGTCTCCTTTATGGCTCTAATCTGGTAGTGGTAGTGGGGTGATAGATGTCTAGTCTACATTATGGCTCTAATCTGATAGTGGTAGATGTCTAGCCTCCTTTATGGCTCTAATCTGATAGTGATTGTAGGGTTGTAGATGTCTAGGCTCCTTTATGGCTCTAATCTGATAGTGGGGTGGGAGATGTCTAGTCTCCTTTATGGCTCTAATCTGATTGTGGTAGTGGGGTGGGAGATGTCTAGGCTCCCTTATGGCTCTAATCTGATATTGGTAGATGTCGAGGCTCCTTCATGGCTCTAATCTGATAGTGGGGTGGTAGATGTCTAGTCTCCCTTATGGCTCTAATCTGATAGTGGTAGTGGGGTGATAGATGTCTGGTCTCCATTATGGCTCTAAACTGATAGTGGTAGATGTCTAGCCTCCTTTATGGCTCTAATCTGATAGTGATTGTAGGGTGGTTGATGTCTACGCTCCCTTATGGCTCTAATCTGATAGTGGTAGTGGGGTGGTACATGTCTAGCTTCCCTCATGGCTCTAATCTGATAGTGGTAGTGGGGTGAAAGATGTCTAGTCTCCTTTATGGCTCTAATCTGATAGTGGTAGTGGGGTGGGAGATGTCTAGTCTCCTTTATGGCTCTAATCTGATAGTGGTAGTCTCCCTTATGGCTCTAATCTGATAGATGTCTAGTCTCCTTTATGGCTCTAATCTGATTGTGGTAGTGGGGTGGGAGATGTCTAGTCTCCCTTATGGCTCTAATCTGATTGTGTTAGTCTCCTTTATGGCTCTAATCTGATAGTGGTAGATGTCTAGTCTCCTTTATGGCTCTAATCTGATAGTGGTAGTGGGATGGTAGATGTCTAGACTCCCTTATGGCTCTGATTGTGATAGTGGGGTTGGAGATGGCTAGGCTCCCTTATGGCTCTAATCTGATAGTGGTAGATGTCTAGGCTCCTTTATGGCTCTAATCTGGTAGTGGTAGTCGGGTGGTAGATGTCTAGTCTCCATTCTTGCTCTAATCTTATAGTGGTAGATGTCTAGCCTCCTTTATGGTTCCAATCTGATAGTGATTGTAGGGTGGTAGACGTCTACGCTCCCTTATGGCTCTAATCTGATAGTGGTAGTGGGGTGGGAGATGTCTAGTCTCCTTTATGGCTCTAATCTGATTGTGGTATTCTCCCTTATGGCTCTAATCTGATAGATGTCTAGTCTCCTTTATGGCTCTAATCTGATTGTGGTAGTGGGGTGGGAGATGTCTAGTCTCCCTTATGGCTCTAATCTGATTGTGTTAGTCTCCTTTATGGCTTATATCTGATAGTGGTAGATGTCTAGTCTCCTTTATGGCTCTAATCTGATAGTGGTAGTGGGTGGGTAGATGTCTAGTCTCCCTTATGGCTATAATCTGATAGTGGTAGTGGGTTGGGAGATGTCTAGTCTCCTTTATGGCTCTGATTGTGATAGTGGGGTTGGAGATGGCTAGGCTCCCTTATGGCTCTAATCTGATAGTGGTAGATGTCTAGGCTCCTTTATGGCTCCAATCTGATAGTGACTGTAGGGTGGTGGATGTCTACGCTCCCTTATGGCTCTAATCTGATTGTGATAGTGGGGTGGGAGATGGCTAGGCTCCCTTATGGCTCTAATCTGATAGTGGTAGATGTCTAGGCTCTTTTATGGCTCTAATCCGATAGTGGTAGTGGGGTGATAGATGTCTAGTCTCCATTCTGGCTCTAATCTGATAGTGGTAGATGTCTAGCCTCCTTTATGGCTCCAATCTGATAGTGATTGTAGGGTGGTACACGTCTACGCTCCCTTATGGCTCTAATCTGATAGTGGTAGTGGGGTGGTAGATGTCTAGTCTCCCTTATGGCTCTAATCAGATAGTGGTAGTGGGGTGGGAGATGTCTAGTCTCACTTATGGCTCTAATCTGATATTGGTAGTCTCCTTTATGGCTCTAATCTGATAGTGGTAGTGGGGTGGTAGATGTCTAGTCTCCCTTATGGCTCTAATCAGATAGTGGTAGTGGGGTGCTACATGTCTAGTCTCCCTTATGGCTCTAATCTGATAGTGGTAGTGGGGTGAGAGATGTCTAGTCTCCTATATGGCTCTAATCTGATAGTGGTAGTGGGATGGGAGATGTCTAGTCTCCCTTATGGGTCTAATCTGATAGTGGTAGATGTCTAGTCTCCTTTATGGCTCTAATCTGATTGTGGTAGTGGGGTTGTAGATGTCTAGTCTCCCTTATGGCTCTAATCTGATAGTTGTCATGGGGTGGGAGATGTCTAGTCTCCCTTATGACTCTAATCTGAGAGTGGTAGTCTCCTTTATATGGCTCTAATCTGAAAGTGGTAGTGGGGTTGTAGATGTCTAGTCTCCCTTATGGCTCTAATCTGATAGTGATAGATGTCTAGTCTCCATTATGGCTCTAAACTGATAGTGGTAGATCTCTAGCCTCCTTTATGGCTCTAATCTGATAGTGATTGTAGGGTGGTAGATGTCTACGCTCCCTTATGGCTCTAATCTGATAGTGGTAGTGGGGTGGTACATGTCTAGCTTCCCTCATGGCTCTAATCTGATAGTGGTAGTGGGGTGAGAGATGTTTAGTCTCCTTTATGGCTCTAATCTGATAGTGGTAGTGGGGTGGGAGATGTCTAGTCTCCTTTATGGCTCTAATCTGATATTGTTAGATGTCGAGGCTCCTTTATGGCTCTAATCTGATAGTGGGGTGGTAGATGTCTAGTCTCCCTTATGGCTCTAATCTGATAGTGGTAGTGGGGTGATAGATGTCTAGTCTCCATTATGGCTCTAATCTGATAGTGGTAGATGTCTAGTCTCCATTATGGCTCTAAACTGATAGTGGTAGATGTCTAGCCTCCTTTATGGCTCTAATCTGATAGTGATTGTAGGGTGGTAGATGTCTACGCTCCCTTATGGCTCTAATCTGATAGTGGTAGTGGGGTGGTACATGTCTAGCTTCCCTCATGGCTCTAATCTGATAGTGGTAGTGGGGTGAGAGATGTCTAGTCTCCTTTATGGCTCTAATCTGATAGTGGTAGTGGGGTGGGAGATGTCTATTCTCCTTTATGGCTCTAATCTGATAGTGGTAGTGGGGTGATAGATGTCTAGTCTACATTATGGCTCTAATCTGATAGTGGTAGATGTCTAGCCTCCTTTATGGCTCTAATCTGATAGTGATTGTAGGGTTGTAGATGTCTAGGCTCCTTTATGGCTCTAATCTGATAGTGGTAGTGGGGTGGGAGATGTCTAGTCTCCTTTATGGCTCTAATCTAATTGTGGTAGTGGGGTGGGAGATGTCTAGGCTCCCTTATGGCTCTAATCTGATATTGGTAGATGTCGAGGCTCCTTCATGGCTCTAATCTGATAGTGGGGTGGTAGATGTCTAGTCTCCCTTATGGCTCTAATCTGATAGTGGTAGTGGGGTGATAGATGTCTGGTCTCCATTATGGCTCTAAACTGATAGTGGTAGATGTCTAGCCTCCTTTATGGCTCTAATCTGATAGTGATTGTAGGGTGGTAGATGTCTACGCTCCCTTATGGCTCTAATCTGATAGTGGTAGTGGGGTGGTACATGTCTAGCTTCCCTCATGGCTCTAATCTGATAGTGGTAGTGGGGTGAAAGATGTCTAGTCTCCTTTATGGCTCTAATCTGATAGTGGTAGTGGGGTGGGAGATGTCTAGTCTCCTTTATGGCTCTAATCTGATAGTGGTAGTCTCCCTTATTGCTCTAATCTGATAGATGTCTAGTCTCCTTTATGGCTCTAATCTGATTGTGGTAGTGGGGTGGGAGATGTCTAGTCTCCCTTATGGCTCTAATCTGATTGTGTTAGTCTCCTTTATGGCTCTAATCTGATAGTGGTAGATGTCTAGTCTCCTTTATGGCTCTAATCTGATAGTGGTAGTGGGGTGGTAGATGTCTAGACTCCCTTATGGCTCTGATTGTGATAGTGGGGTTGGAGATGGCTAGGCTCCCTTATGGCTCTAATCTGATAGTGGTAGATGTCTAGGCTCCTTTATGGCTCTAATCTGGTAGTGGTAGTCGGGTGGTAGATGTCTAGTCTCCATTCTTGCTCTAATCTTATAGTGGTAGATGTCTAGCCTCCTTTATGGTTCCAATCTGATAGTGATTGTAGGGTGGTAGACGTCTACGCTCCCTTATGGCTCTAATCTGATAGTGGTAGTGGGGTGGGAGATGTCTAGTCTCCTTTATGGCTCTAATCTGATTGTGGTAGTCTCCCTTATGGCTCTAATCTGATTGTGGTAGTGGGGTGGGAGATGTCTAGTCTCCCTTATGGCTCTAATCTGATTGTGTTAGTCTCCTTTATGGCTCTAATCTGAGAGTGGTAGTCTCCTTTATATGGCTCTAATCTGAAAGTGGTAGTGGGGTTGTAGATGTCTAGTCTCCCTTATGGCTCTAATCTGATAGTGGTAGTGGGGTGATAGATGTCTAGTCTCCATTATGGCTCTAAACTGATAGTGGTAGATCTCTAGCCTCCTTTATGGCTCTAATCTGATAGTGATTGTAGGGTGGTAGATGTCTACGCTCCCTTATGGCTCTAATCTGATAGTGGTAGTGGGGTGGGAGATGTCTAGTCTCACTTATGGCTCTAATCTGATATTGGTAGTCTCCTTTATGGCTCTAATCTGATAGTGGTAGATGTCTAGTCTCTCTTATGGCTCTAATCTGATAGTGGTCGATGTCTAGTCTCCTTTATGGCTCTAATCTGATAGTGGTAGTGGGGTGGTAGATGTCTAGTCTCCCTTATGGCTCTAATCAGATAGTGGTAGTGGGGTGCTACATGTCTAGTCTCCCTTATGGCTCTAATCTGATAGTGGTAGTGGGGTGAGAGATGTCTAGTCTCCCTTATGGCTCTAATCTGATAGTGGTAGTGGGGAGAGAGATGTCTAGTCTCCTCTATGGCTCTAATCTGATAGTGGTAGTGGGGTGGTAGATGTCTAGTCTCCCTTATGGCTCTAATCAGATAGTGGTAGTGGGGTGCTACATGTCTAGTCTCCCTTATGGCTCTAATCTGATAGTGGTAGTGGGGTGAGAGATGTCTAGTCTCCCTTATGGCTCTAATCTGATAGTGGTAGTGGGGAGAGAGATGTCTAGTCTCCTCTATGGCTCTAATCTGATAGTGGTAGATGTCTAGTCTCCTTTATGGCTCTAATCTGATTGTGGTAGTGGGGTTGTAGATGTCTAGTCTCCCTTATGGCTCTAATCTGATAGTTGTCATGGGGTGGGAGATGTCTAGTCTCCCTTATGACTCTAATCTGAGAGTGGTAGTCTCCTTTATATGGCTCTAATCTGAAAGTGGTAGTGGGGTTGTAGATGTCTAGTCTCCCTTATGGCTCTAATCTGATAGTGGTAGTGGGGTGATAGATGTCTAGTCTCCATTATGGCTCTAAACTGATAGTGGTAGATCTCTAGCCTCCTTTATGGCTCTAATCTGATAGTGATTGTAGGGTGGTAGATGTCTACGCTCCCTTATGGCTCTAATCTGATAGTGGTAGTGGGGTGGTACATGTCTAGCTTCCCTCATGGCTCTAATCTGATAGCGGTAGTGGGGTGAGAGATGTCTAGTCTCCTTTATGGCTCTAATCTGATAGTGGTAGTGGGTTGGGAGATGTCTAGTCTCCTTTATGGCTCTAATCTGATATTGTTAGATGTCGAGGCTCCTTTATGGCTCTAATCTGATAGTGGGGTGGTAGATGTCTAGTCTCCCTTATGGCTCTAATCTGATAGTGGTAGTGGGGTGATAGATGTCTATTCTCCATTATGGCTCTAATCTGATAGTGGTAGATGTCTAGTCTCCATTATGGCTCTAAACTGATAGTGGTAGATGTCTAGCCTCCTTTATGGCTCTAATCTGATAGTGATTGTAGGGTGGTAGATGTCTACGCTCCCTTATGGCTCTAATCTGATAGTGGTAGTGGGGTGGTACATGTCTAGCTTCCCTCATGGCTCTAATCTGATAGTGGTAGTGGGGTGAGAGATGTCTAGTCTCCTTTATGGCTCTAATCTGATAGTGGTAGTGGGGTGGGAGATGTCTAGTCTCCTTTATGGCTCTAATCTGGTAGTGGTAGTGGGGTGATAGATGTCTAGTCTACATTATGGCTCTAATCTGATAGTGGTAGATGTCTAGCCTCCTTTATGGCTCTAATCTGATAGTGATTGTAGGGTTGTAGATGTCTAGGCTCCTTTATGGCTCTAATCTGATAGTGGGGTGGGAGATGTCTAGTCTCCTTTATGGCTCTAATCTGATTGTGGTAGTGGGGTGGGAGATGTCTAGGCTCCCTTATGGCTCTAATCTGATATTGGTAGATGTCGAGGCTCCTTCATGGCTCTAATCTGATAGTGGGGTGGTAGATGTCTAGTCTCCCTTATGGCTCTAATCTGATAGTGGTAGTGGGGTGATAGATGTCTGGTCTCCATTATGGCTCTAAACTGATAGTGGTAGATGTCTAGCCTCCTTTATGGCTCTAATCTGATAGTGATTGTAGGGTGGTTGATGTCTACGCTCCCTTATGGCTCTAATCTGATAGTGGTAGTGGGGTGGTACATGTCTAGCTTCCCTCATGGCTCTAATCTGATAGTGGTAGTGGGGTGAAAGATGTCTAGTCTCCTTTATGGCTCTAATCTGATAGTGGTAGTGGGGTGGGAGATGTCTAGTCTCCTTTATGGCTCTAATCTGATAGTGGTAGTCTCCCTTATGGCTCTAATCTGATAGATGTCTAGTCTCCTTTATGGCTCTAATCTGATTGTGGTAGTGGGGTGGGAGATGTCTAGTCTCCCTTATGGCTCTAATCTGATTGTGTTAGTCTCCTTTATGGCTCTAATCTGATAGTGGTAGATGTCTAGTCTCCTTTATGGCTCTAATCTGATAGTGGTAGTGGGATGGTAGATGTCTAGACTCCCTTATGGCTCTGATTGTGATAGTGGGGTTGGAGATGGCTAGGCTCCCTTATGGCTCTAATCTGATAGTGGTAGATGTCTAGGCTCCTTTATGGCTCTAATCTGGTAGTGGTAGTCGGGTGGTAGATGTCTAGTCTCCATTCTTGCTCTAATCTTATAGTGGTAGATGTCTAGCCTCCTTTATGGTTCCAATCTGATAGTGATTGTAGGGTGGTAGACGTCTACGCTCCCTTATGGCTCTAATCTGATAGTGGTAGTGGGGTGGGAGATGTCTAGTCTCCTTTATGGCTCTAATCTGATTGTGGTATTCTCCCTTATGGCTCTAATCTGATAGATGTCTAGTCTCCTTTATGGCTCTAATCTGATTGTGGTAGTGGGGTGGGAGATGTCTAGTCTCCCTTATGGCTCTAATCTGATTGTGTTAGTCTCCTTTATGGCTTATATCTGATAGTGGTAGATGTCTAGTCTCCTTTATGGCTCTAATCTGATAGTGGTAGTGGGTGGGTAGATGTCTAGTCTCCCTTATGGCTATAATCTGATAGTGGTAGTGGGTTGGGAGATGTCTAGTCTCCTTTATGGCTCTGATTGTGATAGTGGGGTTGGAGATTGCTAGGCTCCCTTATGGCTCTAATCTGATAGTGGTAGATGTCTAGGCTCCTTTATGGCTCCAATCTGATAGTGACTGTAGGGTGGTGGATGTCTACGCTCCCTTATGGCTCTAATCTGATTGTGATAGTGGGGTGGGAGATGGCTAGGCTCCCTTATGGCTCTAATCTGATAGTGGTAGATGTCTAGGCTCTTTTATGGCTCTAATCCGATAGTGGTAGTGGGGTGATAGATGTCTAGTCTCCATTCTGGCTCTAATCTGATAGTGGTAGATGTCTAGCCTCCTTTATGGCTCCAATCTGATAGTGATTGTAGGGTGGTACACGTCTACGCTCCCTTATGGCTCTAATCTGATAGTGGTAGTGGGGTGGTAGATGTCTAGTCTCCCTTATGGCTCTAATCAGATAGTGGTAGTGGGGTGGTACAAGTCTAGCCTCCTTTATGGCTCTAATCTGATAGTGATTGTAGGGTTGTAGATGTCTAGGCTCCTTTATGGCTCTAATCTGATAGTGGTAGTGGGGTGGGAGATGTCTAGTCTCCTTTATGGCTCTAATCTGATTGTGGTAGTGGGGTGGGAGATGTCTAGGCTCCCTTATGGCTCTAATCTGATATTGGTAGATGTCGAGGCTCCTTCATGGCTCTAATCTGATAGTGGGGTGGTAGATGTCTAGTCTCCATTATGTCTCTAAACTGATAGTGGTAGATGTCTAGCCTCCTTTATGGCTCTATTCTGATAGTGATTGTAGGGTGGGAGATGTCTAGTCTCCTTTATGGCTCTAATCTGATAGTGGTAGTCTCCCTTATGGCTCTAATCTGATAGATGTCTAGTCTCCTTTATGGCTCTAATCTGATTGTGGTAGTGGGGTGGGAGATGTCTAGTCTCCCTTATGGCTCTAATCTGATAGTGGTAGTGGGGTGAAAGATGTCTAGTCTCCTTTATGGCTCTAATCTGATAGTGGTAGTAGGGTGGGAGATGTCTAGTCTCCTTTATGGCTCTAATCTGATAGTGGTAGTCTCCCTTATGGCTCTAATCTGATAGATGTCTAGTCTCCTTTATGGCTCTAATCTGATTGTGGTAGTGGGGTGGGAGATGTCTAGTCTCCCTTATGGCTCTAATCTGATTGTGTTAGTCTCCTTTATGGCTCTAATCTGATAGTGGTAGATGTCTAGTCTCCTTTATGGCTCTAATCTGATAGTGGTAGTGGGGTGGTAGATGTCTAGACTCCCTTATGGCTCTGATTGTGATTGTGGGGTTGGAGATGGCTAGGCTCCCTTATGGCTCTAATCTGATAGTGGTAGATGTCTAGGCTCCTTTATGGCTCTAATCTGGTAGTGTTAGTCGGGTGGTAGATGTCTAGTCTCCATTCTTGCTCTAATCTTATAGTGGTAGATGTCTAGCCTCCTTTATGGTTCCAATCTGATAGTGATTGTAGGGTGGTAGACGTCTACGCTCCCTTATGGCTCTAATCTGATAGTGGTAGTGGGGTGGGAGATGTCTAGTCTCCTTTATGGCTCTAATCTGATTGTGGTAGTGGGGTGGGAGATGTCTAGTCTCCCTTATGGCTCTAATCTGATTGTGTTAGTCTCCTTTATGGCTCTAATCTGATAGTGGTAGATGTCTAGTCTCCTTTATGGCTCTAATCTGATAGTGGTAGTGGGTGGGTAGATGTCTATGCTCCCTTATGGCTATAATCTGATAGTGGTAGTGGGGTGGGAGATGTCTAGTCTCCTTTATGGCTCTGATTGTGATAGTGGGGTTGGAGATGGCTAGGCTCCCTTATGGCTCTAATCTGATAGTGGTAGATGTCTAGGCTCCTTTATGGCTCCAATCTGATAGTGACTGTAGGGTGGTGGATGTCTACGCTCCCTTATGGCTCTAATCTGATTGTGATAGTGTGGTGGGAGATGGCTAGGCTCCCTTATGGCTCTAATCTGATAGTGGTAGATGTCTAGGCTCTTTTATGGCTCTAATCCGATAGTGGTAGTGGGGTGGTAGATGTCTAGTCTCCGTTATGGCTCTAATCTGATAGTGGTTGTGGGGTGATAGATGTCTAGTCTCCATTCTGGCTCTAATCTGATAGTGGTAGATGTCTAGCCTCCTTTATGGCTCCAATCTGATAGTGATTGTAGGGTGGTACACGTCTACGCTCCCTTATGGCTCTAATCTGATAGTGGTAGTGGGGTGGTAGATGTCTAGTCTCCCTTATGGCTCTAATCAGATAGTGGTAGTGGGGTGGTACAAGTCTAGCCTCCTTTATGGCTCTAATCTGATAGTGATTGTAGGGTTGTAGATGTCTAGGCTCCTTTATGGCTCTAATCTGATAGTGGTAGTGGGGTGGGAGATGTCTAGTCTCCTTTATGGCTCTAATCTGATTGTGGTAGTGGGGTGGGAGATGTCTAGGCTCCCTTATGGCTCTAATCTGATATTGGTAGATGTCGAGGCTCCTTCATGGCTCTAATCTGATAGTGGGGTGGTAGATGTCTAGTCTCCCTTATGGCTCTAATCTGATAGTGGTAGTGGGGTGATAGATGTCTAGTCTCCATTATGGCTCTAAACTGATAGTGGTAGATGTCTAGCCTCCTTTATGGCTCTAATCTGATAGTGATTGTAGGGTGGTAGATGTCTACGCTCCCTTATGGCTCTAATCTGATAGTGGTAGTGGGGTGAGCGATGTCTAGTCTCCTTTATTGCTCTAATCTGATAGTAGTAGTGGGGTGGGAGATGTCTAGTCTCCCTTATGGCTCTAATCTGATAGTGGTAGTGGGGTGAGCGATGTCTAGTCTCCTTTATTGCTCTAATCTGATAGTAGTAGTGGGGTGGGAGATGTCTAGTCTCACTTATGGCTCTAATCTGATAGTGGTAGATGTCTAGTCTCATATATGAATCTAATCTGATAGTGGTAGATGTCCAGTCTCCCTTATGGCTCTAATCTGATTGTGGTAGTCTCCTTTATGGCTCTAATCTGATAGTGGTAGTGGGGTGATAGCTGTCAAGTCTCCATTATGGCTCTAATCTGATAGTGGTAGATGTCTAGCCTCCTTTATGGCTCTAATCTGATAGTGATTGTAGGGTGGTAGATGTCTACGCTCCCTTATGGCTCTAATCTGATAGTGGTATTGGGGTGGTACATGTCTAGTCTCCTTTATGGCTCTAATCTGATTGTGGTAGTGGGGTGGGAGATGTCCAGTCTCCCTTATGGCTCTAATCTGATTGTGGTGGTCTCCTTTATGGCTCTAATCTGATAGTGGTAGTGGGGTGATAGCTGTCTAGTCTACCTTATGGCTCTAATATGATAGTGGTAGATGTCTAGCCTCCTTTATGGCTCTAATCTGATAGTGATTGTAGGGTGGTAGATGTCTAGGCTCCCTTATGGCTCTAATCTGATAGTGGTAGTGGGGAGAGAGATGTCTAGTCTCCTTTATGGCTCTAATCTGATAGTGGTAGTCTCCTTTATGGCTCTAAACTGATAGTGGTAGATGTCTAGTCACCTTTATGGCTCTAATTTGATAGTTGTGTCTTAGATGTCTAGTCTCTCTTATGGCTCTAATCTGATAGTGGTATTGGGGTGAGAGATGTCTAGTCTCCTTTATGACTCTAATCTGATAGTGGTAGTCTCCTTTATGGCTCTAATCTGATAGTGGTAGATTTCTAGTCACCTTTATGGCTCTAATTTGATAGTTGTGTGTTAGATGTCTAGTCTCTCTTATGGCTCTAATCTGATAGTGGGGTGGTAGATGTCTAGTCTCCCTTATGGCTCTAATCTGATTGTGATAGTGGGGTGGGAGATGGCTAGGCTCCCTTATGGCTCTAATCTGATAGTGGTAGATGTCTAGGCTCCTTTATGGCTCTAATCTGATAGTGGTAGTGGGGTGGTAGATGTCCAGTCTCCGTTATGGCTCTAATCTGATAGTGGTTGTGGGGTGATAGATGTCTAGTCTCCATTCTGGCTCTAATCTGATAGTGGTAGATGTCTAGCCTCCGTTATGGCTCTAATCTGATAGTGATTGTGGGGTGGTAGATGTCTAGGCTTCCTTATTACTCTAATATGATGGTGGTATATGTCTAGAGTCCCTTATGGCTCTATAATATGATAGTGATTGTGGGGTGGTAGATGTCTAGTCTCCCTTATGGCTCTAATCTGATAGTGGTAGTGTGGTGAGAGATGTCTAGTCTCCCTTATGGCTCTAATCTGATAGTGGTAGTGGGGAGAGAGATGTCTAGTCTCCTTTATGGCTCTAATCTGATAGTGGTGGTGGGGTGGGGGATATCTAGTCTCCCTTATGGCTCTAATCTGATAGTGATAGTGAGGTGGTAGATGTCTAGTTTCCCTTATGGCTCTAATCTGATAGTGGTAGTGGGGTGAGCGATGTCTAGTCTCCTTTATTGCTCTAATCTGATAGTAGTAGTGGGGTGGGAGATGTCTAGTCTCACTTATGGCTCTAATCTGATAGTGGTAGATGTCTAGTCTCATATATGTATCTAATCTGATAGTGGTAGATGTCCAGTCTCCCTTATGGCTCTAATCTGATTGTGGTAGTCTCCTTTATGGCTCTAATCTGATAGTGGTAGTGGGGTGATAGCTGTCAAGTCTCCATTATGGCTCTAATCTGATAGTGGTAGATGTCTAGCCTCCTTTATGGCTCTAATCTGATAGTGATTGTAGGGTGGTAGATGTCTACGCTCCCTTATGGCTCTAATCTGATAGTGGTATTGGGGTGGTACATGTCTAGTCTCCTTTATGGCTCTAATCTGATTGTGGTAGTGGGGTGGGAGATGTCCAGTCTCCCTTATGGCTCTAATCTGATTGTGGTGGTCTCCTTTATGGCTCTAATCTGATAGTGGTAGTGGGGTGATAGCTGTCTAGTCTACCTTATGGCTCTAATATGATAGTGGTAGATGTCTAGCCTCCTTTATGGCTCTAATCTGATAGTGATTGTAGGGTGGTAGATGTCTAGGCTCCCTTATGGCTCTAATCTGATAGTGGTAGTGGGGAGAGAGATGTCTAGTCTCCTTTATGGCTCTAATCTGATAGTGGTAGTCTCCTTTATGGCTCTAAACGGATAGTGGTAGATGTCTAGTCACCTTTATGGCTCTAATTTGATAGTTATGTGTTAGATGTCTAGTCTCTCTTATGGCTCTAATCTGATAGTGGGGTGGTAGATGTCTAGTCTCCCTTATGGCTCTAATCTGATTGTGATAGTGGGGTGGGAGATGGCTAGGCTCCCTTATGGCTCTAATCTGATAGTGGTAGATGTCTAGGCTCCTTTATGGCTCTAATCTGATAGTGGTAGTGGGGTGGTAGATGTCTAGACTCCCTTATGGCTCTGATTGTGATTGTGGGGTTGGAGATGGCTAGGCTCCCTTATGGCTCTAATCTGATAGTGGTAGATGTCTAGGCTCCTTTATGGCTCTAATCTGGTAGTGTTAGTCGGGTGGTAGATGTCTAGTCTCCATTCTTGCTCTAATCTTATAGTGGTAGATGTCTAGCCTCCTTTATGGTTCCAATCTGATAGTGATTGTAGGGTGGTAGACGTCTACGCTCCCTTATGGCTCTAATCTGATAGTGGTAGTGGGGTGGGAGATGTCTAGTCTCCTTTATGGCTCTAATCTGATTGTGGTAGTGGGGTGGGAGATGTCTAGTCTCCCTTATGGCTCTAATCTGATTGTGTTAGTCTCCTTTATGGCTCTAATCTGATAGTGGTAGATGTCTAGTCTCCTTTATGGCTCTAATCTGATAGTGGTAGTGGGTGGGTAGATGTCTATGCTCCCTTATGGCTATAATCTGATAGTGGTAGTGGGGTGGGAGATGTCTAGTCTCCTTTATGGCTCTGATTGTGATAGTGGGGTTGGAGATGGCTAGGCTCCCTTATGGCTCTAATCTGATAGTGGTAGATGTCTAGGCTCCTTTATGGCTCCAATCTGATAGTGACTGTAGGGTGGTGGATGTCTACGCTCCCTTATGGCTCTAATCTGATTGTGATAGTGTGGTGGGAGATGGCTAGGCTCCCTTATGGCTCTAATCTGATAGTGGTAGATGTCTAGGCTCTTTTATGGCTCTAATCCGATAGTGGTAGTGGGGTGGTAGATGTCTAGTCTCCGTTATGGCTCTAATCTGATAGTGGTTGTGGGGTGATAGATGTCTAGTCTCCATTCTGGCTCTAATCTGATAGTGGTAGATGTCTAGCCTCCTTTATGGCTCCAATCTGATAGTGATTGTAGGGTGGTACACGTCTACGCTCCCTTATGGCTCTAATCTGATAGTGGTAGTGGGGTGGTAGATGTCTAGTCTCCCTTATGGCTCTAATCAGATAGTGGTAGTGGGGTGGTACAAGTCTAGCCTCCTTTATGGCTCTAATCTGATAGTGATTGTAGGGTTGTAGATGTCTAGGCTCCTTTATGGCTCTAATCTGATAGTGGTAGTGGGGTGGGAGATGTCTAGTCTCCTTTATGGCTCTAATCTGATTGTGGTAGTGGGGTGGGAGATGTCTAGGCTCCCTTATGGCTCTAATCTGATATTGGTAGATGTCGAGGCTCCTTCATGGCTCTAATCTGATAGTGGGGTGGTAGATGTCTAGTCTCCCTTATGGCTCTAATCTGATAGTGGTAGTGGGGTGATAGATGTCTAGTCTCCATTATGGCTCTAAACTGATAGTGGTAGATGTCTAGCCTCCTTTATGGCTCTAATCTGATAGTGATTGTAGGGTGGTAGATGTCTACGCTCCCTTATGGCTCTAATCTGATAGTGGTAGTGGGGTGAGCGATGTCTAGTCTCCTTTATTGCTCTAATCTGATAGTAGTAGTGGGGTGGGAGATGTCTAGTCTCCCTTATGGCTCTAATCTGATAGTGGTAGTGGGGTGAGCGATGTCTAGTCTCCTTTATTGCTCTAATCTGATAGTAGTAGTGGGGTGGGAGATGTCTAGTCTCACTTATGGCTCTAATCTGATAGTGGTAGATGTCTAGTCTCATATATGAATCTAATCTGATAGTGGTAGATGTCCAGTCTCCCTTATGGCTCTAATCTGATTGTGGTAGTCTCCTTTATGGCTCTAATCTGATAGTGGTAGTGGGGTGATAGCTGTCAAGTCTCCATTATGGCTCTAATCTGATAGTGGTAGATGTCTAGCCTCCTTTATGGCTCTAATCTGATAGTGATTGTAGGGTGGTAGATGTCTACGCTCCCTTATGGCTCTAATCTGATAGTGGTATTGGGGTGGTACATGTCTAGTCTCCTTTATGGCTCTAATCTGATTGTGGTAGTGGGGTGGGAGATGTCCAGTCTCCCTTATGGCTCTAATCTGATTGTGGTGGTCTCCTTTATGGCTCTAATCTGATAGTGGTAGTGGGGTGATAGCTGTCTAGTCTACCTTATGGCTCTAATATGATAGTGGTAGATGTCTAGCCTCCTTTATGGCTCTAATCTGATAGTGATTGTAGGGTGGTAGATGTCTAGGCTCCCTTATGGCTCTAATCTGATAGTGGTAGTGGGGAGAGAGATGTCTAGTCTCCTTTATGGCTCTAATCTGATAGTGGTAGTCTCCTTTATGGCTCTAAACTGATAGTGGTAGATGTCTAGTCACCTTTATGGCTCTAATTTGATAGTTGTGTCTTAGATGTCTAGTCTCTCTTATGGCTCTAATCTGATAGTGGGGTGGTAGATGTCTAGTCTCCCTTATGGCTCTAATCTGATTGTGATAGTGGGGTGGGAGATGGCTAGGCTCCCTTATGGCTCTAATCTGATAGTGGTAGATGTCTAGGCTCCTTTATGGCTCTAATCTGATAGTGGTAGTGGGGTGGTAGATGTCCAGTCTCCGTTATGGCTCTAATCTGATAGTGGTTGTGGGGTGATAGATGTCTAGTCTCCATTCTGGCTCTAATCTGATAGTGGTAGATGTCTAGCCTCCGTTATGGCTCTAATCTGATAGTGATTGTGGGGTGGTAGATGTCTAGGCTTCCTTATTACTCTAATATGATGGTGGTATATGTCTAGAGTCCCTTATGGCTCTATAATATGATAGTGATTGTGGGGTGGTAGATGTCTAGTCTCCCTTATGGCTCTAATCTGATAGTGGTAGTGTGGTGAGAGATGTCTAGTCTCCCTTATGGCTCTAATCTGATAGTGGTAGTGGGGAGAGAGATGTCTAGTCTCCTTTATGGCTCTAATCTGATAGTGGTGGTGGGGTGGGGGATATCTAGTCTCCCTTATGGCTCTAATCTGATAGTGATAGTGAGGTGGTAGATGTCTAGTTTCCCTTATGGCTCTAATCTGATAGTGGTAGTGGGGTGAGCGATGTCTAGTCTCCTTTATTGCTCTAATCTGATAGTAGTAGTGGGGTGGGAGATGTCTAGTCTCACTTATGGCTCTAATCTGATAGTGGTAGATGTCTAGTCTCATATATGTATCTAATCTGATAGTGGTAGATGTCCAGTCTCCCTTATGGCTCTAATCTGATTGTGGTAGTCTCCTTTATGGCTCTAATCTGATAGTGGTAGTGGGGTGATAGCTGTCAAGTCTCCATTATGGCTCTAATCTGATAGTGGTAGATGTCTAGCCTCCTTTATGGCTCTAATCTGATAGTGATTGTAGGGTGGTAGATGTCTACGCTCCCTTATGGCTCTAATCTGATAGTGGTATTGGGGTGGTACATGTCTAGTCTCCTTTATGGCTCTAATCTGATTGTGGTAGTGGGGTGGGAGATGTCCAGTCTCCCTTATGGCTCTAATCTGATTGTGGTGGTCTCCTTTATGGCTCTAATCTGATAGTGGTAGTGGGGTGATAGCTGTCTAGTCTACCTTATGGCTCTAATATGATAGTGGTAGATGTCTAGCCTCCTTTATGGCTCTAATCTGATAGTGATTGTAGGGTGGTAGATGTCTAGGCTCCCTTATGGCTCTAATCTGATAGTGGTAGTGGGGAGAGAGATGTCTAGTCTCCTTTATGGCTCTAATCTGATAGTGGTAGTCTCCTTTATGGCTCTAAACGGATAGTGGTAGATGTCTAGTCACCTTTATGGCTCTAATTTGATAGTTATGTGTTAGATGTCTAGTCTCTCTTATGGCTCTAATCTGATAGTGGGGTGGTAGATGTCTAGTCTCCCTTATGGCTCTAATCTGATTGTGATAGTGGGGTGGGAGATGGCTAGGCTCCCTTATGGCTCTAATCTGATAGTGGTAGATGTCTAGGCTCCTTTATGGCTCTAATCTGATAGTGGTAGTGGGGTGGTAGATGTCCAGTCTCCGTTATGGCTCTAATCTGATAGTGGTTGTGGGGTGATAGATGTCTAGTCTCCATTCTGGCTCTAATCTGATAGTGGTAGATGTCTAGCCTCCGTTATGGCTCTAATCTGATAGTGATTGTGGGGTGGTAGATGTCTAGGCTTCCTTATTACTCTAATATGATGGTGGTATATGTCTAGAGTCCCTTATGGCTCTATAATATGATAGTGATTGTGGGGTGGTAGATGTCTAGTCTCCCTTATGGCTCTAATCTGATAGTGGTAGTGTGGTGAGAGATGTCTAGTCTCCCTTATGGCTCTAATCTGATAGTGGTAGTGGGGAGAGAGATGTCTAGTCTCCTTTATGGCTCTAATCTGATAGTGGTGGTGGGGTGGGGGATATCTAGTCTCCCTTATGGCTCTAATCTGATAGTGATAGTGAGGTGGTAGATGTCTAGTTTCCCTTATGGCTCTAATCTGATAGTGTTAGTCTCCCTTATGGCTCTAATCTGACAGTGATAGATGTCTAGTCTCCTTTATGGCTCTAATCTGATAGTGGTAGTGGGGTGGAAGATGTCTAGGCTCCTTTGTGGCTCTAATCTGATAGTGGTAGTGGGGTGGTAGATGTCCAGTCTCCTTTATGGCTCTAATCTGATAGTGGTAATGGGGTGGTATATGTCTAGTCTCCCTTGTGGCTCTAATATGATAGTGGTAGAGGGGTGGTATATGTCTAGTCTCCCTTATGGCTCTAATATGATAGTGGTATATGTCTAGTCTCTTTTATGGCTCTAATATGATAGTGGTAGCTGTCTAGTCTCCTTTTTTTCTCTAATCTAATCGTGATTGTGGTGTGGTAGATGTCTAGTCTCCCTTATGGCTCTAATCTGATATTGGTAGATGTCTAGTCTCCCTTATGGCTCTAATATGATAGTGGTAGTGGGGTGGTAGATGTCTAGGCTCCCTTATGGCTCTAATCTGATATTGGTAGATGTCTAGGCTCCCTTATGGGTCTAATCTGAAAGGGGGTTGTATATCTATTCTCCCGACTATCCTCCCTAGTCAATTCTCCTTGTGTGTTTTTCTTACAATCGATACATGGAGGGCTCCATCCGTCCATCCTCTTGGGTCCATCCTGTGTAATATATTTCATTATTTAGTCCTCTTTTATCTATTTTGCCAGTATCCTTGTCCCACTCTATTTCTATTCCTTGATAGACTCTCTCTCTATCAGTTGTCTTTTCCCATTTATTTTCTCGCTTTACTACCAACCTCATTTTAGGCCAGTCTCTACCTTCTTCCAGGCAATCTAGGCATATACATTCTAAGTCTTCCCTCTCCATGAAAGTCATCCTTGCAATTTTCCTCTAAGCTCTTTTGCACAACTCCCACATATATCTAGATGGTCAGTTGGTGTCCAGCTTAACATGTGCCCTTCACAACAGTTGTCTAGGTCTGGTCTATCGAATAGCTGCCAATGTTTCACATATTCCCCCATTTGCGCCATGCTCCACTCTCCTATAATTATTGGATGGTCACTACTTTGGTATCCCTCTGATTCTTCTCTCACATCTCTTTCCTAGAATCAGGGGACAATGGGGTTAGCAATTACTTTCTCTTATTGCCCTTCCTTCCCCTCTTCTTATCCTTTCTGCTGGGTCCTAATATCTTAACCCACTGATCCCCTACATATTTTAACTCCCTTCTTAGATCTCCTGCTGCTTCCTCACATCTCATCACTGCCCTGGAGAGTTGATCCATCTTCCCCCAGCTAGGAGAGTTCCCTACTTCCTTTCACTCTGTCTGCCTGATCTTTCCTTTTGTCTTACTTCTGCTTTTTCTGCTGCTTGTAGTGCCCCTCAGGCTTTTTATTATCTGGGCCATCACTATTATCATCATCAACATCTCCATCCCCCAGCCTGCGTACTTAAATCCTGTTATAGACTGACAGAGGGGTTGTGTTTGATTTGTGGTGTCATTCCACCTTTCAAATTCTCCAATTTGCCCCATCAGTCTAAACACAATTGACATGGTTTCTCCCATGATTACTAGTCCATAATGTTTTCCACATACTTTAAACATTCTTTGTATCGCTACTATGGGTACCATGGACAACATAACTTTGGTTCCCTTAGTAAATCCGAATTTAATCACTTCCACTGCACAGGTTAATATCATTGCAAGGGTGGGGACTACACCTTGTCCTTGTCTATCTTTCCACGCTACCCCTGACCATATAATTATTTGTAATATTTGACAGCAGGTTTTAGCTACCATTTCCTCATGTTGCCCAGGAGCCTGGTCCTCAGAGTCAGAGTGGTTAGAGTGGTTTGAGGCCATGCTTCAATCTCTGAAAGTTCTTTGTAAGGTCCTGGGTGTCGTGAATGTGGAGTAAGGCGCAGGGAAACAGAGCGTTCAGTATAGTGCTCTTTTAATGCACACACGGTGAAAACACGGCTACCCACTAAACACTGGGTGCATAAAACAAAATGCCCCAGATACGGGGAACGAAAATATAACAGCACTATACACTAACATACAACAGCACGTTCGTCTCTAACCAACACCAGGGTTACAATATTCATTCCCGCACAAAGAAACGTGTGGGCCGGCTGACTAATAAAGCCCAACTAATTACAAACTTAAAACAGGTGCTATCAATAAACGTATAAGGAGGGGGAGGAAAGAAATCAGTGGCAGCTAGTAGACCGGCGACGACGACCGCCAAGCACCACCCGAACGGGAAGGGGAGCCACCTTCGGTTGGACTCATGACAGTACCCCCCCCCCCCCCCCCCCCCCCCCCCCCCGACGCGCGGCTCCAGCAGCGCGCCAACACCGGCCTCGAGGTCGACCCGGAGGACGAGGTGCAGGGCGATCCGGATGGAGGCGATGTAAATCCCTCAACATTGACGGATCCAAGATGTCCCCCACCGGTACCCAGCACCTCTCCTCCGGACCGTACCCCTCCCAGTCCACGAGGTACTGCAGGCCCCTCACCCAGCGTTTCGAGTCCAGAATGGCCCGTATCGTGTACGCCGGGGACCCCTCGATGGGGTAGGAGGGACCTCCGGCACCTCACTGTCCTGCAGGGGACCAGCTACCACCGGCCTGAGGAGAGACACATGAAACGAGGGGTTAATACGATAATAGGAGTGGAGTTGTAATCGATAACACACCTCGTTTATTCTCCTCAGGACATTAAAGGGCCCTACACACTGCGGCCCCAGCTTTCGGCAGGGCAAGCGGAGGGGCAGGTTTCGGGTCGAGAGCCCGGTACAAACACGGGGGCCTCACTGCGGTGGCGGTCAGCACTCCTCTTCTGCCGTCCACTCGCTTGTTGGAGTGATTCCTGGATGGCCCTCCAGGTCTCCTTGGAGCGCTGCTCCCCTTCCTCCACCGCAGGAGCCTCGGTCTGGCTCGGATGCCATGGTGCCAGGACCGGCTGGTACCCCAACACACACTGAAAGGGGAACACGTTAGTAGAGTGGCGTAGTGAGTTCTGGGCCATTTCAGCCCAGGGGATGTATCTCGCCCACTCCCCTTACCGATCCTGGCAATACGACCGCAGAAACCTACCCACCTCCTGGTTCATTCTCTCCACCTGCCCATTACTCTCGGGGTGATAACCGGAGGGCAGGCTGACCGAGACCCCCAGACGCTCCATGAACGCCCTCCATACTGGGACGTGAACTGGGGACCCCGATCAGAAACGATGTCCTCCGGCACCCCGTAGTGCCGGAAGATGTGGGTGAATAATGCTTCCGCAGTCTGTAGGGCTGTAGGGATACCGGGCAACGGGAGGAGACGGCAGGACTTAGAGAACCGATCCACAATCACTAGAACCGTGGTGTTCCCCTGAGACAGGGGAAGATCGGTCAGGAAATCTACGGATAGATGAGACCATGGCCGTTGTGGAACGGGGAGGGGTTGTAACTTCCCTCTAGGAAGGTGCCTAGGAGCCTTACTCTGGGCGCATACCGAACAGGAGGAGACATAAACCTTAACGTCCCTAGTCAAGTTGGGCCACCAATACCTCCCCCGAAGGCTCCCCACTGTCCTCGCCACCCCAGGGTGACCCGAGGAGGGTAGGACATGAGCCCACCGAATCAGTTGGTCCCGGACACCAAGCGGCACGTACTTTTGCCCCACCGGACACTGAGGAGGTGCGGGTTCCGCCCGTAACGCCCGCTCGATGTCCGAGTCCACCTCCCATACCACTGGTGCTATCAGCCTCGAGGCGGGAAGGATGGGATTAGGTTCGGTGGACCTATCGTCCGTGTTGTAAAGGCCAGGTATGAGGAAAGAAATCAGTGGCAGCTAGTAGACCCGGCGACGACGAAGGGGAGCCACCTTCAGTCGGACTCGTGACATTCTTGGTCAGGTAGTTTTCAAGATACTTTTCTCTAGTCTAACCTTGCCATATATTCTCTTCTAACCACTAATGTCACCCCCCTTTTTTCAGACTGGGTCTCACTTCTAATAATGCTGACAGTATTCTTAGAGGCTTGACACCTCAAGAAGCATCTCACGTGTCTTGTGGTTACCCTGAGCATTTCTTTCCGGCTGTTGCGGTTTTTGGGCTGTGCTGGTGCACTTGCTCGTACACCATGCTCCATATAACTAGACCCTCCATTAGTTTCCTGAACAGCTTTAGGATGAACTTTATTAGTTTCTTCACCAGTTTCCCTAGTAATATTATTCCCTTAAACATCCCTAACCAGCCCTCAAACCCTGATCTACTGGTAGGCCCATTTTTTTGGCATAGCCAATGGCCATCATTACACTAATAAATTCTAGGATGCCTATGGTTACACCCATCCAAAATGTAGCTTTAACTTTATTCCACCAAGTGGTTACGGCTTCCCATTTGTCTTCAATAGTTCTCATCACCTTTTTAACTGGTTCTACCACTAAATCCCTTGCTGCTTTAGTTATGCCCATAGTAAATCCTCCCCAGGCCATAACTAACCAATTTCCCCCTATTCCACCTTTAGTTGTGGTATCTTCATCTCTGGACCACATTATACCCTCTGAGCCTTCCTTCTAGAAGTCTTTATTAAATATGTTGCAGTAGTTTTCCTGGCCCATAGTCTGAACAAATGTATGGTTATTTTTATTATTACACATCCAGTAGAGTTAGTGGAGTTGTCCATGAACTGCTTACATAGAGAATTATTCCAGACTTGTGTCAGGTTATTTTCCCACTCGGACCCTGATCCCCAGAGGTCTTGCCATTGTTGTTTTTTTGGGCCACATTAGTTTCAGAGCCCATTCCTTATATCCTTCCATAAACCATCTCCCCGCTAAAGGGTCCATAGTATATCTAGCCCAGCCCGCCAGGGCTGGGTCCGTTCTAAGTGTTTGATCTCTGGTTCCAGGTATATCTCCCGGGCTAACATGGAACTTAAGTCCTCCATAGCATGCTAATTGCACATAACCCCCAGTAAGGGGTGTTGAATCTAGAGGCCTTTTTGATATCCCCCTGGTGGTTCCTGTGCTTCATTTTCTCTGATTACTCTCTGATTTTCATTTACTTCTATGGCCTTTCTTCTCATTTTGCCTGTAGTGATATTCCATAGTAGTGTTCCATTTTTGTAGGGTCAAACCATACATCCAAATGAACTAATCATTGTTTACTCTGCCTATGGGTGGACAACTATACCCAAACTGATGCACATGTTCCTTTCTATCTTGTGCTCTAATCTCCCTCATAATGCCCCCCCCCCCCCCCAACTAACTTTCTAGAGGGACACGCACCCCTCGTGTTTGCCCAATCTATCAGTCGTTGGTTTGCTTCCTCATTTCTCCCTGCGAATGCTAGAGCTACTCCCAACATTCCGGGTGAGGGATAATGTCCCCCTGACCATCTATGAAAGTGGGGGATCCCTGACTCTTTTAGATTGCCATGGGCCGAAATACAATGATATCTCGCCCAGGCTTTCGTCTTATTTGCGGGGGTTTTAACCCATTGATCATAATATTGTTGCGTTGTTTTTCCTTTTTTCCTATGGAACCTATTGTTTGGTTCTTGTCCCCAGTTCCATAGGGGAGCTTCAGCACACATTTCCTATGGAACCTATTGTTTGGTTCTTGTCCCCAGTTCCATAGGGGAGCTTCAGCACACATTTCCTATGGAACCTATTGTTTGGTTCTTGTCCCCAGTTCCATAGGGGAGCTTCAGCACACATTTCCTATGGAACCTATTGTTTGGTTCTTGTCCCCAGTTCCATAGGGGAGCTTCAGCACACATTTCCTATGGAACCTATTGTTTGGTTCTTGTCCCCAGTTCCATAGGGGAGCTTCAGCACACATTTCCTATGGAACCTATTGTTTGGTTCTTGTCCCCAGTTCCATAGGGGAGCTTCAGCACACATTTCCTACGGAACCTATTGTTTGGTTCTTGTCCCCAGTTCCATAGGGGAGCTTCAGCACACATTTCCTATGGAACCTATTGTTTGGTTCTTGTCCCCAGTTCCATAGGGGAGCTTCAGCACACATTTCCTATGGAACCTATTGTTTGGTTCTTGTCCCCAGTTCCATAGGATGGTCGTGGGCGACCATCCAGGACAGGTCACGATGCCGATTGAGGAGAGCAGGATGGGCCACGTTGCGCCAAAACGTTGTGGGCTCACCTATAGTGAGCCCGCGCACTGGACACACTGGTTCCCGATCCTGCACAAGAGAGAGAAGAGAGCGGTGTTTTGTTAAGACCGTGACTGTTTCTTTTTTCAGTATGAATCAAAACAGTGCATGTTTTATTCATCGATATACAGTATTTCGCGAGTAGATAGATGCTCTCCAACCCGATAGACCTATTGCTATTTTATGTGCATGATATGAAGTTTGCTGTAGTGACTGACTAAGCCTAATTGTAAAAGTATGCCTCAACAGAGCCATGTTTGCAAAAGTGTATTATGCGAAGCACACATTTAGTTAGGCAGCCAGGACCGTAGGCCGGGATCACTCCGTAGGCTGCATTGTCAGTCTAGCTCTCACTGCAGTCCCAGTGCCATGGACATCTTTGAAGTTTGGCCTCTAGTAATTTAGGAGGGAACTTTATAAAGGCCTCCTCACAATGGCCTTATCATGCAAGGCTCTACAGACAGAATTAAAACAATATATAGGCTATTTTTATTTCATACATTATTTGTGTTTATGATGTACTATGTAATGAAGTCGAGTGGTTCAACATTAAAATGCATTTTGATTGAACACATAGCGTGAACAAGGCGACGGTCGGTGGAAGTCTGGCGCCACCATTATTTTACCAGAGATATTTTGTAAAAGATCAAATGTTATGTGTCAATATTGTTATCTGCAAATTGTTTCATACACCCCTATTTGATAGATTATTATTCCAGATTAGCTGTAAATCTGGTTTTATTAGAATCATTACGTTAGAGCAAGTCTGTCAATGATGCCTAGAAAGTGGTGCAAGTGAGAACAGGTGTTTTCTTCTGGAAGTTTTGTTGCATTTCCTTTGAAAACAGCTCATCTGTATTTTTGTACATCATTTTATACACATTCAAACGGCATAAAAGCATCAAGGCCGAGTGGCTTCACCACCTTTCTAGGCATCATTGACAGACTTGCTCAAACGTAATGATTCTAATAAAAGTAACATCCGGTTAACTTGGTCTAATTTATATTTACAACGGCAGGGGGTGCACCGTTCCTGGAGGTACTGCAATACCAGGTCGATGCGTGGAGTGGACGGAGCAAGCCCCTATTCCATCTCCCTATTCCAAAAATCAATTTAATATATGGTCCCCAGATAGGGGACGTATCAGATATTAAACTGATAAGAACAGATACTACACTTGATCTTAGCCAAAAGGCCGAGAAGCGATACCGACAATGATTTCGGGAGGAAGGTGCCGTTCTCAGACACGTCAAATCCGGTAACGGTTACACCAAAATGAGCTCTGTACACTTTACAACAAATATCATAGATGATGCTATTTAAAATGAATGGTGACATAGACTGGGAGTTGATCAACGTCGGGAAAATACACTTTTCCCTGTTACAATGTAACATAATGGAAGGTTCCAAAGTGACGTGGACATCCGCCCTCCAATCGGAAACGAGACAAATCCTTATTGAGTTAAAACCAGATTTACAGCTAAATTGGAATAAGAATCTATCAAATAGGGGTGGGAAAAACAATTTGTAGATAATAAAACTGACATAACATGTTATCTTTTATAAACTGTCTCTGGAAGCGTTGATGCCACAAGGGAACTAAAAATAAGTGTCCACTTGGTGGCGCCAGACTTCCACCGACCGTCGCCTTGTTCAAGCTGTTCATTGCTGTCAATAAAATACATTTGAATGTTGAACCACTTGACTTCAATGCATACGTCATCAACGCAAAAATAGTCTATATGTTTTTAACAGAAATTAGTTAATAAAACAGACCGAGACAGACAGAGAGACTGAAAAACAGCTTCTATCTCAAGGCCATCAGGCTGTTAAACAGCCACCACTATCCGGCCTCCACCCAGTATCCTGCCCTGAACCTTAGTCACTGTTACTAGCCGGCTTCCACCTGGTTACTCAACCCTGCACCTTATAGGCTGCTGCCCTGGAGTCATTGAACACTGGTCACTTTAATCATGTTTACATACTGTTTTACCCAGTTTATACAGTGCTTTGCAAAAGTATAAAGACCCCTTGGATTTCTTTACATTTTATGTGTTACAAAATGGAATTTAAATTTATTTACAACAAAAAAAAAATTCTTGTCAACAATCTACACAAAATACTCATGTTAAACTGGAAGAAAATAATAAGAATAATAAGATTAATAAAAATGAAATAACTCAAATGTATTGCATCAGTATTACGCTCCCTGAATCCATTCTTTGGCTGCGATTACAGCTGTGAGTTTTTCTACGAGCTCTGCACCTCTGATTGTGTTCTTTATTCTTTTCAAAATTAGTCCAGCTCTGTCAAGATATTGGGAATCATGGCTAGACAACCATTTTCAAGTCTTGCCATAGATTTTCAAACAGATTTAAGTCAAAACTGTAACTTGGCCAGTCAGGAACGTTCACTGTCTTCTTGGTAAGCAACTCCAGGGTAGATTTGGCCTTGTGTTTTAGGTTATTGTCCTGCTGAAAGGTGAATTCATCTCCCAGTGTCTGTTGTAAAGCAGCACGTTTTCCTCTAGGATTTTGACTGTGCTTAGCTCTATCCCATTTCTATTTATCCTGAAAATCTAAAACATTCAGGTGGTTCATCAGTAGCTATGGGAAACGTAGTTATTTTCACACTGATCTACAATAGAAAACGTCATGTGGTTCATCAGTAGCTATGGGAAATGTAGTTCTATCTAATTTAAACAAAGCATTTTCTTCATACTTATATTGCACAGACATATGAAAATTAAACACTAAAGTGAAATGTTAACTGAATAGTGCTGGTGCATGAACTCTAAAACATTCATGTGGTTCATCAGTAGCTATGGGAAATGTAGTTCTTTTCACACTGATCTACAATAGAAAACGTCATGTGGTTCATCAGTAGCTATGGGAAATGTAGTTCTTTTCACACTGATCTACAATAGAAAACGTCATGTGGTTCATCAGTAGCTATGGGAAATGTAGTTCTTTTCACACTGATCTACAATAGAAAACGTCATGTGGTTCATCAGTAGCTATGGGAAATGTAGTTCTTTTCACACTGATCTACAATAGAAAACGTCATTTGAATCATCTAGGCCTATTTTGAACATTAAAGGACTTTGTTGCATAAAATCATTTTAGAAGGAAAATGTACTATACAGTAAATTGTTCACAAGAATGAGAACATTCCTCAGAAGAAGAAAGCACCATGGTGTTAAAGCTGGCCAAGTTGAAATGGCTGAGAGAAAGAAGGAGGAGCGTGAGGAGAGAGGACAAAGAGAGAGTACGCAGCAAGATGCCTGGTACAGTTTATAGATGTAGTGTGAGCATATTTCCTCTGAGTGTGTATATTCTATTCATAGCTATGCCACCCTGTCTGTTCCAAAGCTCCATTGGCTGGCTTGCATATTCTCTTGTATATCTTGGCATTAAGGGAGGCAGTAGAATCTTTATTTTTGTACCAGTGTCGAAGCCTGGCAAACAATCTCCTCTAAAAAAAATACGCTTGCATTTAAAAATATAGAAAGTGTAGTAGAAGGGCCAACACCCAAAAAAAGCCTTTTCAAGTCAACTGGTACCAACACTCTTCATGTTGTTAGCTGAACCTCTAGATTGAGACTTCCAGGATCTCTCCATGTCCATCTTTAGCCTACCTGCCATTACAAAACAGAAGAAAACATGCTATTAAAGGATTGGAATAGACACAGCTCATCTCCTCAAAGGGGAGAAGCACAAGACAAATAAATGACCTGTTGAGAGAAACAGGAAACATTCCAACAACACGTGGGTGATATGTGACATAAACCAGATCCATTCATGTCGTCGGAGACATTAAAAACCCTTTATGTTTCGGGCTGCATCATTTAACTATTCTAACTCAAAACAAATGACCTACAGTGGGGAGAACAAGCATTTGATACACTGCCGATTTTGCAGGTTTTCCTACTTACAAAGCATGTAGAGGTCTGTAATTTGTATCATTGGTACACTCTTTTTATTTCTCTCAACTGCTTGGGGGTTTTTGACACCCCTGGAGGTTGTCTAAGAGGAGATGGAGGTCAGAATGGCAGCTACAGACACACGGCTGTGTCCCCACTGGCACTCTATTCCCTATATAGTTCACTACTTTAGACCAGAGCCCTATAGAACCCTATTCCCTATATAGTACACTACTTTAGACCAGAGCCCTATAGAACCCTATTCCCTATATAGTGCACTACTTTAGACCAGAGCCCTATAGAACCCTATTCCCTATATAGTGCACTACTTTAGACCAGAGCCCTATATAACCCTATTCCCTACATAGTGCACTACTTTAGACCAGGGCCCTATAGAACCCTATTCCCTATATATAGTGCACTACTTTAGACCAGAGCCCTATAGAACCCTATTCCCTATATAGTGCACTACTTTAGACCAGGGCCCTATAGAACCCTATTCCCTATATAGTGCACTACTTTAGACCAGGGCCCATAGACTTGTAACAGTATAGTCAACACTAACGTCTCTCATCATGTGTTCAGTTGAAACAAGTTCATTCATTATCTTCCGTTCACTTCACTTGATTGATCTTTTCAGAAATGGGTCTCTGATAATTGAGAGCTTTTACAGACAAGAGTTTTACTAGAATACAGGCCTACATGTGCATGTCATTATCTGACTAGAAATATTATGTTGAACATAATTCTATTTGTACGGTTAAATGCTAAGATACAGAAGTGTTGCATATCAAACTGAGCTTCCTGAGAGAGGATAGTGCTCGCCATTGGGCAGAGCAGCCAGATGTCAGACTTCCTGAGAGAGGATAGTGCTCGCCATTGGACAGAGCAGCCAGATGTCAGACTTCCTGAGAGAGGATAGTGCTCGCCATTGGACAGAGCAGCCAGATGTCAGACTTCCTGAGAGAGGATAGTGCTCTCCATTGGACAGAGCAGCCAGATGTCAGACTTCCTGAGAGAGGATAGTGCTCGCCATTGGACAGAGCAGCCAGATGTCAGACTTCCGCACGGTAAACACGTCCCCATATTTGAGCAAGGAAATCAAAATGTTTACTTTCAGTGTTGAATGTTTGTTGACTAAATTACTTGACTAGATTGAGCTACTTAACGTTAGTTCGCTACATCTAGAAGAACCCAGCAGGCGAAATGGGCTAGTTAAGTTAGTTACTCTTGTGCACATCGATAAAAAGTGTCTACCCACTCTGCTTTTGATAAATCTACGAGCTAACTAACTATAAGCATTTTTTTTCTCCATCTAACCACTTGTTGAAAGGGCAGACAGAGAACTGACTTGATCCTGACAAAGATATTATAAATATACTCTGACAGGCCGGCTCAGAAGCAGGAACTACCTCTGTCAGAGTATATTTATATAGAGTAGAGACTGGGAATGGTTTAGACTCACCCAGCCTATCGTTGATTGTTGGCACAGAGGTTGGTCCCAGCCCCCTAAGCGCTTCAGCGGTCAGTCGTTGAAGCTGTGTAGAATATACAGTTATCAGGCACCTGGCTCCTGTTATCTAACAAAAGACCGTTTGTTCTCGCAACACTACGTTCTGAATGTGCCCCCCCCCAAACTCATTGCACAGTTCCTGTCTTCATGTTATTCTGTATTTTTCCATCATGAGAAAGGCCCATGGCCCTGAAACTATTAACAATGTCTCAAGTCAGCCATGTTGCATAACACATACATCCACACAAGCCAACAGCAGATAATATTCAATCACATATGATATGGTAACGGGCTATAGTGCATAACACAGAACCTCACAGTTTTGACACCTTCAGCTCTACAGGGCCTAGCGAGGAGTACTGTATCGACACCTTCAGCTCTACAGGGCCTAGCGAGGAGTACTGTATCGACACCTTCAGCTCTACAGGGCCTAGCGAGGAGTACTGTATCGACACCTTCAGCTCTACAGGGCCTAGCGAGGAGTACTGTATCGACACCTTCAGCTCTACAGGGCCTAGCGAGGAGTACTGTATCGACACCTTCAGCTCTACAGGGCCTAGGTGAGGAGGGTAATAGTGAAGGAGGTGAATGTTGTTTAGGTTGGTCCTGTACTATTTTTGTGTTTTTGATTGATTCGCTGTAGGTGTCGTTGAGTGTCGATCAGCCAAACCCCTTGCCCCCAAAACATGCCTCAACACTCCAGGGTCATACATCTGTACAGGGACTGTAAATGCTCTTATTGTATGTAATTGAAAAAACGTGAAGACCTTAACCAAGCGAGATAGTTACAGAGAACTTGTTTACAATGGTGGTCTGGCAAGAGGCAATACATCTGTCCTTATTCTTGTGATGTGTTTCCCAGAGCTGGACCAGGCCACCCTTTTCTGCAGTGGTTGGGGGTGTGGCTGTCATGTTGATGATACTGGCCTGTTGTAGAAGGTACGTCAGAGCTGATGACCGGTGGTTGTCATGTTGATGATACTGGCCTATTGTAGAAGGTACGTCAGAACTGATGACCGGTGGTTGGGGGTGTGGCTGTCATGTTGATGATACTGGCCTGTTGTAGAAGGTACGTCAGAGCTGATGACCGGTGGTTGTCATGTTGATGATACTGGCCTGTTGTAGAAGGTACGTCAGAACTGATGACCGGTGGTTGGGGGTGTGGCTTTCATGTTGATGATACTGGCCTGTTGTAGAAGGTACGTCAGAACTGATGACCGGTGGTTGGGGGTGTGGTTGTCATGTTGATGATACTGGCCTGTTGTAGAAGGTACGTCAGAGCTGATGACCAGTGGTTGGGGGTGTGGTTGTCATGTTGATGATACTGGCCTGTTGTAGAAGGTACGTCAGAACTGATGAACGGTGGTTGTCATGTTGATGATACTGGCCTGTTGTAGAAGGTACGTCAGAGCTGATGACCGGTGGTTGGGGGTGTCATGTTGATGATACTGGCCTGTTGTAGAAGGTACGTCAGAGCTGATGACCGGTGGTTGGGGGTGTCATGTTGATGATACTGGCCTGTTGTAGAAGGTACGTCAGAACTGATGACCGGTGGTTGTCATGTTGATGATACTGGCCTGTTGTAGAAGGTACGTCAGAGCTGATGACCGGTGGTTGGGGGTGTGGTTGTCATGTTGATGATACTGGCCTGTTGTAGAAGGTACGTCAGAGCTGATGACCGGTGGTTGGGGGTGTGGTTGTCATGTTGATGATACTGGCCTGTTGTAGAAGGTACGTCAGAGCTGATGACCGGTGGTTGGGGGTGTGGTTGTCATGTTGATGATACTGGCCTGTTGTAGAAGGTACGTCAGAGCTGATGAACGGTGGTTGTCATGTTGATGATACTGGCCTGTTGTAGAAGGTACGTCAGAGCTGATGAACGGTGGTTGGGGGTGTGGTTGTCATGATGATACTGGCCTGTTGTAGAAGGTACGTCAGAGCTGATGACCGGTGGTTGGGGGTGTGGTTGTCATGTTGATGATACTGGCCTGTTGTAGAAGGTACGTCAGAGCTGATGACCGGTGGTTGGGGGTGTGGTTGTCATGTTGATGATACTGGCCTGTTGTAGAAGGTACGTCAGAGCTGATGACCGGTGGTTGTCATGTTGATGATACTGGCCTGTTGTAGAAGCTACGTCAGAACTGATGACCGGTGGTTGTCATGTTGATGATACTGGCCTGTTGTAGAAGGTACGTCAGAGCTGATGACCGGTGGTTGGGGGTGTGGCTGTCATGTTGATGATACTGGCCTGTTGTAGAAGGTACGTCAGAGCTGATGACCGGTGGTTGGGGGTGTGGCTGTCATGTTGATGATACTGGCCTGTTGTAGAAGGTACGTCAGAGCTGATGACCGGTGGTTGTCATGTTGATGATACTGGCCTATTGTAGAAGGTACGTCAGAGCTGATGACCGGTGGTTGGGGGTGTGGTTGTCATGTTGATGATACTGGCCTGTTGTAGAAGGTACGTCAGAGCTGATGACCGGTGGTTGTCATGTTGATGATACTGGCCTGTTGTAGAAGCTACGTCAGAACTGATGACCGGTGGTTGTCATGTTGATGATACTGGCCTGTTGTAGAAGGTACGTCAGAGCTGATGACCGGTGGTTGGGGGTGTGGCTGTCATGTTGATGATACTGGCCTGTTGTAGAAGGTACGTCAGAGCTGATGACCGGTGGTTGGGGGTGTGGCTGTCATGTTGATGATACTGGCCTGTTGTAGAAGGTACGTCAGAGCTGATGACCGGTGGTTGGGGGTGTGGCTGTCATGTTGATGATACTGGCCTGTTGTAGAAGGTACGTCAGAGCTGATGACCGGTGGTTGCTGCAAGATGGACCGATATTATTTCACGACACTAAAATGTGACATACATCATATCTTGATAAATAACAGTATGCACATTATACTTAACTCCAGATTGTTAGAAAATATCAATGTAACCTTCAAAAAAATACTGAATTGTTTTTTTCAGATGATTCAAGTAACCCTATTTTAGACCACATTATACCGATCGTTATTACCATGGATGAGAATACCACTTCAAGTTGGACAGAATGACTTCTAAAATTATAAAAAGACATGCTATGTTAACCTCTGAATGAAGTTAATTTACTACATTGAATTCATTAGCTGTATTAAGGATACAGTACGTCACTCCTTTGTTTGAAGTGCTTAAAACTCTGAGCAATAATCCATTAGCATCCGGAAAGCATGTGTTCCTGGAACAGCTTTTCTGACTCGGACTGCAATTCTCAAACTATGGCCCCGTTCCAGGCCGACTATATTGCAGTCGTGCTTGCATGCAGAATGTTATGTTTGCGAGGTCAGATGTCTATAGCTACAGAATTCACACCCCTTGACTTTTTTTTTTCTCTCCACATTTTGTTGTCACAGCCTGAATTTAAAATGGATGAAATTTGAGATTTTGGGTCACTGACCAACATACAATACCACATCATGTCAAAGTGGAATTATGTTTTCAGAAATGTTTGACAAATTAATAAGAAAATGTAATATTGAGTACAGAGCGGTATGAATACTTTCTGAAGGCACTGTATTTATGTTGCTCATGTATATATATATATATGTATATATATATATACACACACACCAGTCAAAAGTTTGGACACACCAACTCATTCCAGGGTTTTACTAATAGCTATATATATATATGACGTAGTTAGCTGATAAGTTCAACACCTGTCCAGGCGCTGTATGATCAGCCAGGCATCTACAATGTAGTGAGTCTGGAACATTCCCAGGATGTTGCAGCTCCATATTCCCTCCCTTTAAACCGGTTCAGCCACAACTGTGATGTGTGGGAGGGTCTCGAGTTCGAGGCAAAGATTATCTATTTAATTGACAAGATAGCAGAGTGACCACTTTAACAATGAAAATACATGTCCTCGGTGAGTAAAGGCAAGTGAGATCAGATGGTAACATTCTAGCCAATGAGAGGGCAGATACGCGTGCGAACAACACGCACCAGGAAGTCGTTGTTCCTCGAAGTTGCTGGGAAAAGGCCATGTGCATCTTCTTACATTTGTACCGGATGGCTTACATGTGACATGATTTGCAGGCTACTTCAGACAGGGCTTCTGTGGGTTAAAGCCACACTCCTTAAAAACAGTGAGGGGGGGGGCCACAAAGGCACCCAACAAATGGAGAAAGTGCATCACATAACAAATAGAAGTTCATTTCTGTGACATCTAGAAGCAACAATTACTTTAAAAGGTTATATCATTTGCAGATTCAAGAGACTATAACCGCGCCAGACAACACAGATGGGTGGGTCTTTTGTCCTGACCGGCTCAGTGCGTTCCACAGGGACGCTGGCTCACGTTGACAACATTGCTTCCCACAATTGTTTAAAGTTGGCTGGAGGTCCTTTGGGTGGTAGGCCATTCTTGATACACACGGGAAACTGTTTAGTGTGAGAGTGTGACAGAAAAAAACAGCAGCATTGCAGTTCTTGACACAAACCGGTGCCCAGTTCCAAGACACATACACAATCCCTGTCTCAAGGCTTTAAACATTTTTTTTATTCTTTAACCCGTCTCTTCCCCTTCATCTACACTGATTTAAATTGGTTTTAACAGGTGACAATCAATCAGGGATCATAGCCCTCACCTGGTCAATCTCACAGAAATAGCAGGTGTTCTTAATATTTTGTCATCTCAGTGTATTTTTCTATCAATCTACAGATGGCGTGTGACTATGACCCTTGAAGAGTACAAATCACACCGGTTGTTTTATTGGCATAATAAGTCAAGGATTCCAAACTCATAACGCGGCTGTAAGAACAAAGCTTTAATTGCACTTTCAGACTTCCGATATTCTTCATTTAAAAGGTTTGATAAATATATTTTCATGCAGGATATGGCTAATATCAACACTGTTTTAGAGTTATAGAGTAATAACACCCCCTGTACACACTATTGGCTATGTATCCATGCAAAGCGACACAATTCATGGTCACGTATTGGCTTTAAACATCATTTATCATACACAACCTGGAGTGCAATTTCAATAACATAACATTTTACAACATACTGCAATCATTTACAACTGTTTTCTCTCCCAAAACTACAGTTATTTTAAAGCTGTGAATAAAAATTGGTGGTATCAGGAAGGAGGAAGAAGAAAAACGTATTGCTTAGTCGTCTATGATTGGTTTATAACTCCGTTATGTTAAAACTGTATTCTTAATTTCTAGGATAGTTGTTGCTAAGCGGTCACAGTATCCAGAGTGAAGATGAGGATATTTCAGATAACTCACTATGCATTTACTTTGTGTACCTGCAACACACACTACTTCTGAACTGGTTTGTACTAAAAAAAGACTCAGCTATTTTGTATTATTTTTTTTTATCCACACTGAGTGAATACTTCCCTTCCATAACCCATTCTCAGTTGAGGTTCCTATATAAGCCATGCAAGGCATTTACAACGTAGTGCAAGAATCTATCAAGGTTAAGGCAACGTAATGGGTGGTCTGGTTGTTAAGGTGAGAGGGGACGACAACACGTACGTAGTCTGGTTGTTAAGGTGAGAGGGGACGACAACACGTACGTAGTCTGGTTGTTAAGGTGAGAGGAGACGACAGCACGTCCGTAGTCTGGTTGTTAAGGTGAGAGGAGACGACAATACGTACGTAGTCTGGTTGTTAAGGTGAGAGGAGACGACAGCACGTACGTAGTCTGGTTGTTAAGGCGAGAGGAGACGACAGCACGTCCGTAGTCTGGTTGTTAGGGTGAGAGGGGACGACAACACGTACGTAGTCTGGTTGTTAAGGTGAGAGGGGACGACAACACGTACGTAGTCTGGTTGTTAAGGTGAGACGGGACGACAACACGTACGTAGTCTGGTTGTTAAGGTGAGAGGAGACGACAGCACGTACGTAGTCTGGTTGTTAAGGTGAGAGGAGACGACAGCACGTACGTAGTCTGGTTGTTAAGGTGAGAGGAGACGACAGCACGTCCGTAGTCTGGTTGTTAAGGTGAGAGGAGACGACAGCACGTCCGTAGTCTGGTTGTTAAGGTGAGAGGAGACGACAATACGTACGTAGTCTGGTTGTTAAGGTGAGAGGAGACGACAGCACGTCCGTAGTCTGGTTGTTAGGGTGAGAGGAGACGACAACACGTACGTAGTCTGGTTGTTAAGGTGAGAGGAGACGACAACACGTACGTAGTCTGGTTGTTAAGGTGAGAGGAGACGACAGCACGTACGTAGTCTGGTTGTTAAGGTGAGAGGAGACGACAGCACGTCCGTAGTCTGGTTGTTAGGGTGAGAGGAGACGACAGCACGTCCGTAGTCTGGTTGTTAGGGTGAGAGGAGACGACAACACGTACGTAGTCTGGTTGTTAAGGTGAGAGGAGACGACAGCACGTACGTAGTCTGGTTGTTAAGGTGAGAGGAGACGACAACACGTCCGTAGTCTGGTTGTTAAGGTGAGAGGAGATGAGACAACATGCAGGACTAGTACACAGGTACCACATGACAGCTGTTAGAATGAAAAGTAAGCAGCATAGTTCTCTATTGGTCAGAACTCCAACTTAAAAACATCTGTGTGATGGACCTGACCAGTTAGGATTCAACCCATATGAGTGTTTCCGTGGCAGCATGACACATGCGTATATAGTTTCAATCTGTGCCGACTAAGATCAGCTGTGTAACCACTTGTCAATTTTACATAGTAATAACAAGAGTTTCTATGGTATATTGATACACGCTACTGTCCTTTTAAAAGATGCTATTCATTGCATGTCTTTGTGGTTGTGTTATAATATTGTGCTAGTTTATAAAGTACATAGCTCTAACTGCTAGCATCGTACGAACTATACTGATCTCACAAGCTTACATTCTGTTTTGCTACAAATGTTTTTTTCCGCTATCGTGTAGCTCGCCAGATCGGGCTGATTTGTTACGACACTAATCTAATCTAATTGCTAAGTGGTGTCATATTTGCTGTAGCATTTCTGCTTCCCTCGTCAGACACACTTGAAAATCGCTCTCCTACTCAATAAGATCAGTGATCTGGTTTCTGTGTTCACCGTGTCCAGCTGAGGACTTTTCACACTACTGAGCCAAACCAGTCCAGTTTGTTTTTGGGTTGGATTATCAGGACAGTGTAAAAAGGGTACTGGTGATCTTGTGTCTCTGTACAGGTGATTGGTATCTCTTGTCTTTCTAAGCCCAGGGTCGTGTTCAGTAGGCATGAAAACAGAAGAAAGCGTCCCTAAACGGGTGGTAATATCTTGAACTTGTCCAATACGAAGCGCTTGCAAAAAAAAAAAAATGGTCCGTCGAGCACAGCGCTTTTTTTTTTGCTACGGTGTGCCCTAATGAACATGACCCAGGGCTAAAGGTGACGTCTCCTCTTGTCTGTCTTCTATCCCTGGTCTGTGTCTGTGAGGTAGAAGCCCAGCTTGGCCACAGTCATCTCCCGCCGTAGACGTGTCACTTCCCAGAACATCTGCTCCGCTGGGGGGGTCAGGGGTCAAAGACATTAGGGTTTCAGAACACCAGACAGATTCGCTGTCTACATTGACAAGAGAGGAATGTAATGCCAGTGTCACCCACCATTACTGTTAAAAATGGGTCCATTGTTGACCTCAGTGTTTATCTGTTAAGAGGAAGGACGTCACACTTACCATCATGTCTGACCAGGCCCTGCTGAATGTAGCGGATATAGGTGAAGAAATTACACACCGCTGTAATCTGGAGGGGTTGGAAATGAGAACGGGTTTCACAATTTCAAAATAAAAGTTCTGCAATGATAAGTCTTTATGAACACAACAGGTAGCCATATTCATCTGAATGAATGAATGTTATGCATCAATGTTTAGAATGCATAATGTTGTTTAAATGATTAGGACACAACAAACATGGTTAGGTACCCGTGCCCTGCTGGAGGGAGAGATGTGGTAGTAACTCTCTCTGTCTCCAAGTTTGATGCGGTGCTTACAGGACCGGGACATGCCGCTCAACGCACACTTCCTGTCAGAGGCAGAGAAACATAACACTACTCGCTCATTCATCTATGGAACTCTATGGGCCAGATTCCAGACCTCATACATCTATAGAACTCTATGGGCCAGTTTTCCAGACCTCATTTATCTATGGAACTCTATGGGCCAGTTTCCAGAACCTCATTCATCTATGGAACTCTATGAGACAGTTTCAGGACCTCATTCATCTATGGAACTCTATGGGCCAGTTTCCAGGACCTCATTCATCTATAGAACTCTATGGGCCAGTTTCCAGAACCTCATTCATCTATAGAACTCTATGGGCCAGTTTCAGGACCTCATTCATCTATGGAACTCTATGGGCCAGTTTCAGGACCTCATTCATCTATGGAACTCTATGGGCCAGTTTCAGGACCTCATTCATCTATGGAACTCTATGGGCCAGTTTCCAGAACCTCATTCATCAATAGAACTCTATGGGCCAGTTTCCGGAAATTCATCTATGGGCCGGATTCCGGACCAAATTAAGACTAATCTTTAGTATTTGTTGCCCAAGAGCAGGCTTATTCTGGGTCTGTGAAATTGGCCCTACATGTAAACGATATGAAAATGACATTGTTAGTTGTTTAACATTAGAAACAATAAATGAACAAAGCGTGGTCTGGAACAGTGGAACAAGACATGCCTGCCTGGTTAGACAAAGTGTTATAGAGGACATTCTGACGAAGAAGAGCGACTAAGGAGAGCGAAGAAGAGCGACTCAGTATACAGTACTACACACAGTCACACCATAGAACAAGTCCTTTTTTTGTGGAAAAGGAAAGTAAATAAAACGATTGGCTCCTAAAAAATAAAAAAAATTCACTTACGTCTCTACTGCTGCTCTCAGGCCACTGGGAAAAAGAATTCAATCAAATTGTGAATAGGAAGCATGAGGTGAAGCAACGTAGCCCATTGAGTCAGCCCATTAGCACTCAGAAAACCCAAAACAGATTTGAATAGAAAAACCTAAAAACAATCTATTAGAAAGTCAGACAAATCCCCCCCCCCCACAAAAAAACCCATCAAGCTATAGACAGAAACTACTGATGGGTTTTGACTTCTAAAGTTGAAATATGGTCATCCGGTATCCTATGGAAATGAGGACTTAAGGATTGAGCTGGAATGTTCTGAGTGAAGGAAAGATAATCACATGGCTGCAGTCACTGATAAGGATGGAGAGCTGTGGATTAGTGAGGAATGGAGGCCGAGGTCACATTAAGGGAGAAGGAGCAGTTTATTACCCTATATAACAGGGGTATGTGTGTGTGTGTGTATATATATATATCACACACACATACTACCACTGGTGGGAACATGCCTTTGTCTGTTCAGTTGTCTTGATTCATTGGGTGAATAAACTTGGGTCTGAGTTTTACTCCGTTCACTTAGAACCTAACACTATAAAACACAATTTTGATGTCAACAACATGGACACGGTGAGGAACATGTGTGTCTGAGGAAGTGTGATGTCATATTCATGTTTGTGGAAATGTAAACGATAAGTTATTTGGTTTTTTTATGCATGTTTTTTTTGTTGGTTTGTTGTAAAAAAAGACCAACCAAGTTCCTATAATTTGATATTCATCACAGAAGACAGGTGTAGTCACCAAGAGGAGAGGAACTTTGCCCTCGCTAGAAGCATGTGTTTCAGACATAAGGAAGTGGATGGCTGCAAACGTTCTACTTTTAAACTCAGACAAAACAGAGATGCTTGTTCTAGGTCCCAAGAAACAAAAAGATCTTCTGTTGAATCTGACAATTAATCTTAATGGTTGTACAGTCGTCTCAAATAAAACTGTGAATGCCCTCTGCGTTACTCTGGACCCTGATCTCTCTTTTGAAGAACATATCAAGACCATTTCAAGGACAGCTTTTTTCCATCTACGTAACATTGCAAAAATCAGAAACTTTCTGTCCAAAAAATGCAGAAAAATGTATCCATGCTTTTGTTACTTCTAGGTTAGACTACTGCAATGCTCTACTTTCCGGCTACCCGGATAAAGCACTTAATAAACTTCCGTTAGTGCTAAATACGGCTGCTAGAATCCTGACTAGAACCCAACAATGTGATCATATTACTCCAGTGCTAGCCTCCCTACACTGGCTTCCTGTCAAGGCAAGGGCTGATTTCAAGGTTTCACTGCTAACCTACAAAGCATTACATGGGCTTGCTCCTACCTATCTCTCTGATTTGGTCCTGCCGTACATACCTACACGTACGCTACGGTCACAAGACGCAGGCCTCCTAATTGTCCCTAGAATTTCTAAGCAAACAGCTGGAGGCAGGGCTTTCTCCTATAGAGCTCCATTTTTATGGAATGGTCTGCCTACCCATGTCAGAGACGCAAACTCGGTCTCAACCTTTAAGTCTTTACTGAAGACTCATCTCTTCAGTGGGTCATATGATTGAGTGTAGTCTGGCCCAGGAGTGGGAAGGTGAACGGAAAGGCTCTGAAGCAACGAACCGCCCTTGCTGTCTCTGCCTGGCCGGTTCCCCTCTTTCCACTGGGATTCTCTGACTCTAACCCTATTACAGGGGCTGAGTCACTGGCTTACTGGGGCTCTTTCATACTGTCCCTAGGAGGGGTGCGTCACTTGAGTGGGTCACTGATGTGATCTTCCTGTCTGGGTTGGCGCCCCCCCTTGGGTTGTGCCGTGGCGGAGATCTTTGTGGGACTTTACTCGGACTTGTCTCAGAATGGTAAGTTGGTGGTTGAAGATATCCCTCTAGTGGTGTGGGGGCTGTGCTTTGGCAAAGTGGGTGGGGTTATATCCTTCCGAGGACAGCCCCGGACAGGGCCAAACAGGATGGGGCCACAGTGTCTCCTGACCCCTCCTGTCTCAGCCTCCAGTATTTATGCTGCAGTAGTTTATGTGTCGGGGGGCTAGGGTCAGTTTGCTATATCTGGAGTACTTCTCCTGTCCTATCCGGTGTCCTGTGTGAATTTAAGTGTGCTCTCTCTAATTCTCTCTTTTTTCTCTCTCTCGGAGGACCTGAGCCCTAGGACCATGCCTCAGGACTACCTGACATGATGACTCCTTGCTGTCCCCAGTCCACCTGGCCGTGCTGCTGCTCCAGTTTCAACTGTTCTGCCTTATTATTATTTGACCATGCTGGTCATTGATGAACATTTGAACATCTTGGCCATGTTCTGTTATAATCTCCACCCGGCACAGCCAGAAGAGGACTGGCCACCCCACATAGCCTGGTTCCTCTCTAGGTTTCTTCCTAGGTTTTGGCCTTTCTAGGGAGTTTTTCCTAGCCACCGTGCTTCTACACCTGCATTGCTTGCTGTTTGGGGTTTTAGGCTGGGTTTCTGTACAGCACTTTGAGATATCAGCTGATGTACGATGGGCTATATAAATACATTTGATTTAGGAACTGTCTGTTTTAATGTGATATTCATCACAGAAGACAGGTGGTCACCAAGAGGAGAGGAACTGTCTGTTTTAATGTGATATTCATCACAGAAGACAGGTGGTCACCAAGAGGAGAGGAACTGTCTGTTTTAATGTGATATTCATCACAGAAGACAGGTGGTCACCAAGAGGAGAGGAACTGTCTGTTTTAATGTGATATTCATCACAGAAGACAGGTGTAGTCACCAAGAGGAGAGGAACTGTCTGTTTTAATGTGATATTCATCACAGAAGACAGGTGTAGTCACCAAGAGGAGAGGAGCTGTCCATTTTAATTTGAGTATGAATAGGCAGTGAATGAGAATAAGAGGTGACAGAGAAAGAACAAGTGATGGGAGTAGTGCAGATGTGATTACTGTTGTCAAGATAGTATCAACAACAACAAAAATGACCCAGAATTCATTTCCTGAGGAAAACAACTTTGTAAAAACATTGACTGATCACTCACTTGGGCCCGCCACACTCTATGGCGTTGGCTTTGACCATGGGTAAAGCAGACACGGCCACCGGTTCGATGGTCAGCGAGTTGTTCTCCACTGCATTCTGCACCGACTGAGACAACTGTTGACAGAAGATTATTCATAAAAACCTGAATAAAAACAAACACACACAGAATATAGACATTGAATCTTGTGACTGACTTGTTTCATGTGAATTGTGTCAATAAGCATTTATTGTCTAATCTGAATGTTACAGATGAAGTTCCCTCTCAGAAAAATAACGTGCCATTCTATTCTGGTACGAGTAGATGTGCCATTCCATTCTGGTACGAGTAGTTGTGCCATTCCATTCTGGTACGAGTAGTTGTGCCATTCCATTCTGGTACGAGTAGTTGTGCCATTCCATTCTGGTACGAGTAGTTGTGCCATTCCATTCTGGTACGAGTAGTTGTGCCATTCCATTCTGGTACGAGTAGTTGTGCCATTCCATTCTGGTACGAGTAGTTGTGCCATTCCATTCTGGTACGAGTAGTTGTGCCATTCCATTCTGGTACGAGTAGTTGTGCCATTCCATTCTGGTACGAGTAGTTGTGCCATTCCATTCTGGTACGAGTAGTTGTGCCATTCCATTCTGGTACGAGTAGTTGTGCCATTCCATTCTGGTACGAGTAGTTGTGCCATTCCATTCTGGTACGAGTAGTTGTGCCATTCCATTCTGGTACGAGTAGTTGTGCCATTCCATTCTGGTACGAGTAGTTGTGCCATTCCATTCTGGTACGAGTAGTTGTGCCATTCCATTCTGGTACGAGTAGTTGTGCCATTCCATTCTGGTACGAGTAGTTGTGCCATTCCATTCTGGTACGAGTAGTTGTGCCATTCCATTCTGGTACGAGTAGTTGTGCCATTCCATTCTGGTACGAGTAGTTGTGCCATTCCATTCTGGTACGAGTAGTTGTGCCATTCCATTCTGGTACGAGTAGTTGTGCCATTCCATTCTGGTACGAGTAGTTGTGCCATTCCATTCTGGTACGAGTAGTTGTGCCATTCCATTCTGGTACGAGTAGTTGTGCCATTCCATTCTGGTACGAGTAGTTGTGCCATTCCATTCTGGTACGAGTAGTTGTGCCATTCCATTCTGGTACGAGTAGTTGTGCCATTCCATTCTGGTACGAGTAGTTGTGCCATTCCATTCTGGTACGAGTAGTTGTGCCATTCCATTCTGGTACGAGTAGTTGTGCCATTCCATTCTGGTACGAGTAGTTGTGCCATTCCATTCTGGTACGAGTAGTTGTGCCATTCCATTCTGGTACGAGTAGTTGTGCCATTCCATTCTGGTACGAGTAGTTGTGCCATTCCATTCTGGTACGAGTAGTTGTGCCATTCCATTCTGGTACGAGTAGTTGTGCCATTCCATTCTGGTACGAGTAGTTGTGCCATTCCATTCTGGTACGAGTAGTTGTGCCATTCCATTCTGGTACGAGTAGTTGTGCCATTCCATTCTGGTACGAGTAGTTGTGCCATTCCATTCTGGTACGAGTAGTTGTGCCATTCCATTCTGGTACGAGTAGTTGTGCCATTCCATTCTGGTACGAGTAGTTGTGCCATTCCATTCTGGTACGAGTTGCCATTCCATTCTGGTACGAGTTGTGCCATTCCATTCTGGTACGAGTAGTTGTGCCATTCCATTCTGGTACGAGTAGTTGTGCCATTCCATTCTGGTACGAGTAGTTGTGCCATTCCATTCTGGTACGAGTAGTTGTGCCATTCCATTCTGGTACGAGTAGTTGTGCCATTCCATTCTGGTACGAGTAGTTGTGCCATTCCATTCTGGTACGAGTAGTTGTGCCATTCCATTCTGGTACGAGTAGTTGTGCCATTCCATTCTGGTACGAGTAGTTGTGCCATTCTATTCTGGTACGAGTAGTTGTGCCATTCCATTCTGGTACGAGTAGTTGTGCCATTCCATTCTGGTACGAGTAGTTGTGCCATTCTATTCTGGTACGAGTAGTTGTGCCATTCTATTCTGGTACGAATAGTTGTGCCATTCCATTCTGGTACGAGTAGTTGTGCCATTCCATTCTGGTACGAGTAGTTGTGCCATTCCATTCTGGTACGAGTAGTTGTGCCATTCCATTCTGGTACGAGTAGTTGTGCCATTCCATTCTGGTACGAGTAGTTGTGCCATTCCATTCTGGTACGAGTAGTTGTGCCATTCCATTCTGGTACGAGTAGTTGTGCCATTTTATTCTGTCTGTACGTACGTACAGTTGAAGTCAAAAGTTTACATACACCTTAGCCAAATACATTTAAACTCAGTTTTTCACAATTCTTGACATTTAATCCCAGTAAAAAGTCCCCGTCTTAGGTCAGTTAGGATCACCACTTAATTTTAAGAATGTGACATGTCAGAATAATAGTAGAGAGAATCATTTATTTCAGCTTTTATTTCCTTCCTCACATTCCCAGTGGGTCAGAAGTTAACATGCACTCAATTTGTATTTGGTAGCATTGCCTTTAAAATGGTTTAACTTGAGTCAAACGTTTTGGGTAGCCTTCCACAAGCTTGCCACAATAAGTAGGGTAGATTTTGGCCCATTCCACCTGACAGAGCTGGTGTAACTGAGTCAGGTTTGTAGGCCTCCTTGCTCACACATGCTTTTTCAGTTCTGCCCACATATTTTCTATAGGATTGAGGTCAGGGCTTTTTGATGGAAACTCCAATACCTTGACTTTGTTGTCCTTAAACCATTTTGCCACAACTCTGGAAGTATGCTTGGGGCCATTGTCCATCTGGAAGACCTATTTGCAACCAAGCTTTATCTTCCTGACTGATGTCTTGAGATGTTGCTTCAATATATCCACATCATTTTCCATCCTCATGATGCCATCTATTTTGTGAAGTGCACCAGTCCCTCCTGCAGCAAAGCACCCCCACATCATGATGCTGCCACCCCAGTGCTTCACGGTTGGAATGGTGTTCTTCGCCTTGCAAGCCTCCCCCAAACATAACGATGGTCATTATGGCCAAAGAGTTCTATTTTTGTTTCATCAAACCAGAGGACATTTCTCCAAAAAGTACAATCTTTGTCCCCATGTGCAGTTGCAAACCGTAGTCTGGCTTTTTTTATGGCGGTTTTGGAGCAGTGGCTTCTTCCTTGCTGAGCGACCTTTCAGGTTATGTTGATATAGGACTCGTTTTACTGTGGATATAGATACTTTTGTACCTGTTTCCTCCAGCATCTTCACAAGGTCCTTTGCTGTTCTTCTGGGACTGATTTGCACTTTTCACACCAAAGTACATTCATCTCTAGGAGACAGAACGCGTCTCCTTCCTGAGCGGTATGACGGCTGCGTGGTCCCATGGTGTTTATACTTGCGTACTATTGTTTGTACAGATTAATATGGTACTTTCAGGTGTTTGGAAATTACTCCCAAGGATGAACCAGACTTGTGGAGGTCTTGGCTGATTTTCTTTGATCTTCCCATGATGTCAAGCAAAGAGTCACTGAGTTTGAAGGTAGGCCTTGAAATACATCCACAGGTACACCTCCAATTGACTCAAATGATGTCAATTAGCCTATCAGAAGCTTCTAAAGCCATGACATCATTTTCTGAAATTTTCCAAGCTGTTTAAAGGCACAGTCAACTTAGTGTATGTAAACTTCTGACCCACTGGAATTGTGATACAGTGAAATAATCTGTCTGTAAACAATTGTTGGAAAAAAATGACTTGTGTCATGCACAAAGTAGATGTCCTAACAGACTTGCCAAAACTATAGTGTGTTAACAAGAAATTTGTGGAGTGGTTGAAAAACTAGTTAATGACTCCAACCTAAGTGTACGTAAACTTCCGACTTCAACTGTATGTACAGAGAAACACAGAAAGGTACATACCTCAGATTTGGTGAAGGAGAGACAGGGGCCGATGTCCTCTCTGTATATACGGCCCAGGAAAGCTGATGTTCTGTCCAGACTAGGTTTGTCTTTCCAGGTCAGGAACTCTGCATACAGCACGTTGTCCATCTGAGGACAGGAAACACTGTATAATTGTAATGAGAAATTATTTTATTAAATTATTTTCCTGTATTTGATTTACTGTGTCTATAGATTAATATGTAATAAACATGATTGTATTTGCAGGACAGATGGGAAACAGGAGTTCACCAGTCTATAATCATCTGTTGCAACTTTATTGAGGTTCCTACCTTTGACCTGTTAAACTGCCAGTATTGTACGTTATGGTTCAAGTTTGATGCCAGATTGATAATGTATCTGTGATTCTAGAGCAGCTGTTGTCTTCCTATAAGCCTCTCTCACTGGTGTGATTCTAGAGCAGCTGTTGTCTTCCTACAAGCCTCTCTCACTGGTGTGATTCTAGAGCAGCTGTTGTCTTCCTACAAGCCTCTCTCACTGGTGTGATTCTAGAGCAGATGTCTTCCTACAAGCCTCTTACTGGTGTGATTCTAGAGCAGCTGTTGTCTTCCTACAAGTCTCTCTCACTGGTGTGATTCCATGACATTTGGTACTGTGTGGTTAATATATAAGGGCTTCCTCAGAGAAGGCATGACATTTACAGTCTTATTCTAAAATGGATTAAATAACTAATTTTACTCAATCGACACACAATATCCCATAATGATAACGCAAAAACAGGGTTTAAGACATTTTTGCAAATGTGTAAAAAAAAAATATCTAAAACTGAAATAACTTATTTACATCAGTTTTCAGACCCTTTGATATTATACTCAAAAATGAGCTCAGGTGCATCCTGTTTCCATTGAACATCCTTGAGATGATTTTACAACTTGATTGGAGTCCATCTGTTGTAAATTCAATTGATTGGACATGATTTGGAAAAGCACACCTGTCTATATTAAAAGGTCCCAGAGTTGAAATTGCATGTCAGAGAAAAAACCAAGCTAGAGGTAGAAGGAACTGTCCATAGAGCTCCGAGACAGGATTGTGTCGAGGCACAGATCTGGGGAATGGTACCAAAAAAAATGTCTTCAACATTGAAAGTCCACAAAAACACAGAAGGCCTCCATCATTCTTAAATGGAAGAAGTTTGGAACCACCAACTCTCTTCCTGGCTGCCCGGCCAAACAGCAATTGGGGAAGAAGGGCCTTGGTCAGGAAGGTGACCAAGAACTGATGGTCACTTTGACAGAGCTCCAGAGTTCCTCTGTGGAGATGGGAGAACCTTCCAGAAGGACAACCATCTCTGCAGCACTCCACCAATCAGGCCTTTATGGTAGAGTGGTCAGACGGAAGCCACTCCTCAGTAAAAAGGCACATGACCACCCATTTGGAGTTTGCCAAAAGGCACCTAAAGACTCTTAGACCATGAGGTGAAAAAATTATTGTTGTCTATCAACAATGACAAGCCCCGGGGTCTGACAATCTAGATGGAAAATGACTGAGGATAATAGCAGACGATATTGCCACATCTTCAATTTAAGCCTACTAGAAAGTGTGTGCCCTCAGGCCTGGAGGGAAGCTAAAGTCATTCCGCTACCCAAGAATAGTAAAGCTCCCTTTACTGGCTCAAATAGCCAACCAATCAGCCTGTTACCAACCCTTAGTAAACTTCTGTACATTTTTTGTTTACCAGATACAGTAAACAAATTGACATCATTTCAGATTGCTTATAGGGAAGGACACTCAACAAGCACAGCACTTACACAAATGACTGATGATTGGAGAGCAATTGATGATAAAATGATTGTGGAGGCTGTCTTGTTAGACTTCAATGCAGCTTTTGACATTATTGATCATAGTCTGCTGCTGGAAAGTATGTGTTATGGCTTTACACCCTCTGATATAATGTGGATAAAGAGTTACTTGTCCAACAGAACACAGAGGGTGTTCTTTAATGGAAGCATATCAAATATAATCCAGTTTGAATCAGGAATTCCCCAGGGTAGCTGTTTAGGCCCCTTGCATTTTAACATTTTTACTAACGACATTCCCCTGACTGAGTAAAGGCAGAGTGTCAACGAATGCAGATGACTCAACACTATACACGTCAGCTACTACAGCGACTGACACGACTGCAACAATTAACAAAGAGCTGCAGTTAGTTTCAGAGTGGGTGGTAAAGGAATAAGTTAGCCCTAAATAATTCTAAAACTAAAAGCATTGTATTTGGAACAAAACACTTACTAAACCCTAAACCTCAACCAAATCTTCTAATAAATAATGTGGAAATTGAGCAAGTTGATGTGACTAAACTGCTTGGAGTAACACAAAACACAAAACATATTGATACAACAGTAATTAAGATGAGAAGTCTGTCCAAAATTGTAATTGGCTCAGAACAGGGCAGCACGGCTGGCCCTTGGATGTACACAGAGAGATAATATTAATAATATGCATGTCAATCTCTCCTGGCTCAAAGTGGAGGAGAGATTGACTTCATCACTACTTTTATTTCTGAGAGGTATTGACATGTTGAATGGACACCCATGCATACCCCACAAGACATGCCACAAGAGGTCTCTTCACAGTCCCCAAGTCCAGAACAGACTATGGGAGGCACACAGCACTACATAGAGCCATGACTACATGGATCTCTATTCCTACTTGAAGCATGGTGGTGGCAGCATCATGCTGTGGGGATGTTTTTCAGTGGCAGGGACTGGGAGACTAGTCAGGATCGAGGGAAAGATGAGTTGAGTATTGCAGAGAAGAATGGGAGAAATTCCCCAAATACAGGTGTGCCAAGCTTGTAGCGTCATACCCAAGAAGACTTGATACTGTAATCGCTGTGAAAAGGTGCTTCAACAAAGTACTGAGTCTGAATATTTATGTAAATGTGAACTGTTTTTTTATTTGTAATACATTTGCAAAAATGTATTTAAAACCTGTTTTCGTTTGTCATTATTGGGTATTGTGTGTAGATTGATGAGAGGGGGGAAAAAACGATTTAATCCATTTTAGAATAGGACTGCAACGTAACAAAATGTGGAAAAAGTCAAGGGGTCTGAATACTTTCCCGTATGCACTGTAGTGTCATAGTCCACGTAAAAATGATCCAGGCAACATCACTCAGTAGAGGAAAGGTAGACATTCACTCACATATGAATTGCATTGTGTATTATTCAGCTGTACTTTGTAAACACATGAACAAATTAATTTCCCCCCTGGTGGGATAATAATGTTGATCTAAACCTACTAAACCTACAGTCAGACCGAATAAAACTGACATATCAACCACTAGACACTGATCACACAGTAAAGTAATTACTATAGAAATGGCTGCATATCCACAGCTTCCCAACCTGTCAATGGCTAAGCTTCCCAGCCTGTCAATGGCTAAGCTTCCCAGCCTGTCAATGGGTAAGCTTCCCAGCCTGTCAATGGCTAAGCTTCCCAACCTGTCAATGCAATGGCTAAGCTTCCCAGCCTGTCAATGGCTAAGCTTCCCAATGGCTAAGCTTCCCAGCCTGTCAATGGCTAAGCTTCCCAATGGCTAAGCTTCCCAACCTGTCAACTGCTAAGCTTCCCAACCTGTCAATGCAATGGCTAAGCTTCCCAGCCTGTCAATGGCTAAGCTTCCCAATGGCTAAGCTTCCCAACCTGTCAATGGCTAAGCTTCCCAATGGCTAAGCTTCCCAACCTGCCAATGGCTAAGCTTCCCAGCCTGTCAATGGCTAAGCTTCCCAGCCTGTCAATGGCTAAGCTTCCCAATGGCTAAGCTTCCCAGCCTGTCAATGGCTAAGCTTCCCAGCCTGTCAATGGCTAAGCTTCCCAATGGCTAAGCTTCCCAACCTGTCAATGGCTAAGCTTCCCAATGGCTAAGCTTCCCAGCCTGTCAATGGCTAAGCTTCCCAGCCTGTCAATGGCTAAGCTTCCCAACCTGTCAATGGCTAAGCTTCCCAGCCTGTCAATGGCTAAGCTTCCCAGCCTGTCAATGGCTAAGCTTCCCAATGGCTAAGCTTCCCAATGGCTAAGCGTCCCAGCCTGCCAATGGCTAAGCTTCCCAGCCTGCCAATGGCTAAGCTTCCCAATGGCTAAGCTTCCCAGCCTGTCAATGGCTAAGCTTCCCAGCCTGTCAATGGCTAAGCTTCCCAGCCTGTCAATGGCTAAGCTTCCCAGCCTGTCAATGGCTAAGCTTCCCAATGGCTAAGCTTCCCAATGGCTAAGCTTCCCAGCCTGCCAATGGCTAAGCTTCCCAGCCTGCCAATGGCCCAGTGTAGGTCCTGTAATGAAGCCCTTTTTATATAATTTGTTTTCCAGTAACCCATCCCTTAGTCTCTTCCAGTTCACCTCACCTTCGGTATGAAAGCCTGTAGAAAAAGAGGCCAACAGAAGGTGGAGCATGAAAGCCGTTGGCACGTTCAAACAGAGGAGATTTGATACCGGAAGGCAATAATCTTCCAGTGGTGCCCACATGGGGTAGAGTCATTTCAACCAAATTATAGAAAAAAATATGTCTTTTTTTTGTCTGAGGTATCAATTTTAAAAAATATAGTACACAAGCAATGCTATCACCTTAAATTAGCTTACTCTGGATAATTTGAGCTTCTGAAGAGGGATGGAAGGGTTGGTAGATTTGTTTTTTGTTTTTATCAACGTCTACTCACGGCCAATCAGTCAGCAGAAGATGGCAATCAGCGCTTCACTCAAAACCTACTTTACCAATATGAACTCTGGCTCTGGAGAACAACGTGAGGGAAGCCAAGGCTACCCCGTCCTAGAACCTCAAAGAGCAAGCAGAAACACAGTGGCAAGGAAAAAGTCCCTAGAAGGAAGAAATCTTAAGAGGAACCAGAGGGGTGTGGTTACCTGTCGGCTGAGAGAGCGTGGCCCCTCCCCCTTCTCTGCCCAGTAGGGTTCATAGGTCACAGAGATCGAGTGGCCCGGAACCAGACACAAAATCAGAGAGAGGAGCGCAGGAACCGTAGGCTGAGAGAGAGGAGGATGGAGGGAAGGAGAGAGAGAGAGAACGAGAAGAGGTCCGGGAAAGGCAATGAGCAAGTGAAAGAAAAATAATCCCATGATATGGAGAGGAAGAGGATGATATGGGGAGAGGAAGAGGATGATATGGGGACAGGGAGAGGATGGTATGGGGAGAGGAAGAGGATGGTATGTGGACAGGGAGAGGATGGTATGGGGACAGGGAGAGGATGGTATGGGGACAGGGAGAGGAAGAGGATGGTATGGGGACAGGGAGAGGAAGAGGATGGTATGGGGACAGGGAGAGGAAGAGGATGGTATATGGGGACAGGGAGAGGAAGATGATATGGGGAGAGGAAGAGGATGGTATGGGGACAGGACGAGGATGGTATATGGGGACAGGGAGAGGAAGATGATATGGGGAGAGGAAGAGGATGGTATGGGGACAGGACGAGGATGGTATATGGGGACAGGGAGAGGATGGTATATGGGGACAGGGAGAGAATGATATGGGGACAGGGAGAGAAAGATGATATGGGGACAGGGAGAGGATGGTATATGGGGACAGGGAGAGGATGGTATATGGGGACAGGGAGAGGATGGTATATGGGGACAGGGAGAGGATGGTATATGGGGACAGGGAGAGGATGGTATATGGGGACAGGGAGAGGATGGTATATGGGGACAGGGAGAGGATGGTATATGGGGACAGGGAGAGGATGGTATATGGGGACAGGGAGAGGATGGTATATGGGGACAGGGAGAGGATGGTATATGGGGACAGGGAGAGGATGGTATATGGGGACAGGGAGAGGATGGTATATGGGGACAGGGAGAAGATGGTATATGGGGACAGGGAGAAGATGGTATATGGGGACAGGGAGAAGATGGTATATGGGGACAGGGAGAAGATGGTATATGGGGACAGGGAGAAGATGGTATATGGGGACAGGGAGAAGATGGTATATGGGGACAGGGAGAAGATGGTATATGGGGACAGGAAGATGATGGTATATGGGGACAGGGAGAGGATGGTATGGGGACCGGGAGAGGATGGTATATGGGGACAGGGAGAGGATGGTATGGGGATAGGGAGAGGAAGATGATAGGGAGAGGAGTATAAAAAGGTAAACCCGCCAAAGGGAGGGGAGAAATGGAGAGAGTGATGAAAGGATGCAGGAAGGGAGGAGAGAAATACATTCACAAGGGTTATAGTGGGAAGCAGTAGAAGAGTTAGTGCAGAAACAAGCATTGAATTGTTGTGCATTTCTGTAGATCGCTGTTAGTGGTCACAGTAGGTCGATTGATTGAAAAGTTCAACCAGAAGCAGACCCAAGATTAGATTGAGAATGTGTGCGCCATAACCTAAAATACATAAGTACGCACATCACAACAGTATGGCCGTGTCTGAAATTTGTCTTGCCCACTAATGACTAAAAACGACATACTGTACACTAACAATACAACATACACTAAATTACCAAAAGTATGTGGACACCTGCTGGTCCAACTTCTCGATCTAAAATCATGGGATTTTAATATGGAGTTGGTCCCCCCCTTTGCTGCTATAACAGCCTCCACTCTTCTGGGAAGGCGTTCCACTAGATGTTGGAACATTGCTGCTATAACAGCCTCCATTCTTCTGGGAAGGCTTTCCACTAGATGTAGGAACATTGCAGCTATAACAGCCTCCACTCTTCTGGGAAGGCTTTCCACTAGATGTTGGAACATTGCTGCTATAACAGCCTCCACTCTTCTGGGAAGGCTTTCCACTAGATGTAGGAACATTGCTTCAGGGGGACTTGCTTCCATTCAGCCACAAGAGCACTAGTGAGGTCGGGCATTGATGTTGGGCGATTAGGCCTGGCTCGCAGTCGGTGTTCCAATTCATTCCAAAGGTGTTCGGTGGGGTTGAGGTCAGGGCTCTGGCCAGTAAAGTTCTTCCACACTTATCTCAACAAACCATTTCTACAAGGACCTTGCTTTGTGCACAGGGGAAATTGTCATGCTTTAACATGAAAGGGCCTTCCTCAAACTGTTGCCACAAAGATGGAAGCTCAGAATCATCTAGAATGTCATTGTTTGTTGTAGCGTTAAGATTTCCCTTCACTGGAACTAAGGGGCCTGAAACATGAAAAACAGCCCCAGACCATTATTTTTCCTCCACCCAACTTTATAGTTGGCACTATGCATTGGAGCAGGTGGCGTTCTCCTGGCATCGCCAAACCCAGATTTGTCCGTCGGACTGCTATGGTGGTGAAGCGTGATTCATCACTCCAGAGAACGAGTTGCCACATCTTTTGATTCCAACGGCAGCGAGCTGTACACCACTCCAGCCGACGCTTGGCATTGTGTATGGTGATCTTAGGCTCGTGTGCAGCTGCTCAGCCATGGAAACCCATTTCACGAAGCTCCCGACGAACAGTTCTTGTGCTGACGTTGCTTCCAGAGGCAGTTTGGAACTCGGTAGGGAGTTATCAGCTGCATTGCTTGCTGTTTGGGGTTTTAGGCTGGGTTTCAGTACAGCACTTTGTGACATTGACTGATGTAAGAAGGGCTTTATAAATACATTTGATTGATTGATTGATTGATTTTGCAACTGAGGACAGACACTTTTTTTCACGCTTCAGCACTCGTCTGTCCCGTTCTGTTGGTGCTGATAGACTTTCCACTTCCCAATAAAAGCACTTACAATTGACTGGGGCAGCTCTAGCAGGGTGGCATCCTATGGATAGTGCCACATTGAAAGTCACTGAGCTCTTCAGTAAGGCCAGTCTACTGTCAGTGTTTGTCTATGGAGATTGCATGGCTGTGTGCTCAATTTTATACACCTGTCAGCAACAGGAGTGGCTGAAATAGCCAAATCCACTCATTTGAAAGGGTGATATACTCTCCGTTATCTTGATATACTCTCCGTTATCGTGATACACTCTCCGTTATCGCGATATACTCTCTGGTATATTGATATTCTCTCATTTGAAAGGGTGTCCACATACTTTTGTATATATAGTGTACTACTTAGAGAGTACCGTTTAGTAAAAACGTATGCAGTAAGCAACACATATCAACATACTACTCATTTATAAGAAGACGTCATAATCGCGCTTGTTCCCCTCCATTCGTTCATTTTCGTAGAGCGCTTCTCCTATTCTGATTATCAGCTGCTGTCAAACACACGTGGGTGTTTTCCTCAATAGTGTGCAGAAAATTCTACTACATGAAAATCCAAAGTGAGTATCGGCCTGTCTAGACTTTTTTCAGAGTCAGTAGAAAGGCCTCTTTAGTGTCCTAAGTTTTCATAACTGTGACTTAATTGCCTACCGTCTGTAAGCTGTTAGTTTCTTAACGACCGTTCCACAGGTACATGTTCATGAATGGTTTATGGTTCATTGAACAAGCATGGGAAACGGTGTTTTTAAACACTTTACAAATTAAGTTATTTGGATTTTTACAAACTATCTTTGAAAGACAGGGTCCTGTAAAATGGACGCTTTTTTTTGTTATTGCTGAGTTTACATTTAAATGTGTCTACCGTGTCCACATTGTGTCCGGATTCCCCCTTTTTCCTGCGCTATATTCAAATGCCAGTATGCATTCTACAAACGGTGGAATAGGCTAAATATGATAATAACACAACAACAACTGATGGCAATAGCTAACTAGCCAGCTAACCTCTGTAGCTAACTAGCCAGCTAACCTCTGTAGCTAACTAGCCAGCTGACCTCTGTAGCTAACTAGCCAGCTGACCTCTGTAGCTAACTAGCCAGCTGACCTCTGTAGCTAACTAGCCAGCTGACCTCTGTAGCTAACTAGCCAGCTGACCTCTGTAGCTAACTAGCCAGCTGACCTCTGTAGCTAACTAGCCAGCTAACCTCTGTAGCTAACTAGCCAGCTAACCTCTGTAGCTAACTAGCCAGCTAACCTCTGTAGCTAACTAGCCAGCTAACCTCTGTAGCTAACTAGCCAGCTAACCTCTGTAGCTAACTAGCCAGCTAACCTCTGTAGCTAACTAGCCAGCTAACCTCTGTAGCTAACTAGCCAGCTAACCTCTGTAGCTAACTAGCCAGCTAACCTCTGTAGCTAACTAGCCAGCTAACCTCTGTAGCTAACTAGCCAGCTAACCTCTGTAGGTAGCCAGCAAGCAAAGCTAAAGGGATTGCAAACAGGTTACCATAACTCTAACCAAACCCACATTTCTTTCTAAATATTAGCTAGCTGGTTAGCATTTATGAGGCCAGCAAACATGTTCCTTACACACTTGGAATGTATTTCCTCTTAACGTTATAATGAAAAAAGGTGCCTCTCGCTTCCAAAGTGCTAATGATGTTGCCCACTGTACCTGCTTTCGGTAGCCTGAATGGCGTCCAGACTAAGGATTCATCCGCATTAATGCGACCAGATCTGTACACAATCAGACCACAATGCAACATTTGTGCTTCTAGACCAGTCTTTTTAATGTGATCTTCGTATTCTGATAGCAGAAGTCACATGTGTTTTCGCATTACCCAAAAATCGGACTATTTAGAACGCAATTCTGGGTATTTGGGACACGGCCGTAGTCTGAAAGCAGCTGACCTCTTTGTCCTCTCTGACTGGCTGCAGGGAGTGCGAGTCTAAGTTCCCACCAGGGGCCAATGGCAAGGCCCAGCTGGCGCTCTTGTTGCGCGTGTGTCCTCCTCCATGGCGGGGGCTGGCCCCCTTGGACCTAGTGCCCGGGGAGAGGAGCTGAGGGTGGGCCTGGCGATTGGGGGAAGACGGGGTGGAGGTTAGGACCATGGTCTTCAGGGCTGACACCTCCGCCTGAAGGACATCAATCTGGGAAGAGACAAGAACACGGGGTGTGGTTATAGACAGTAGTTATAGATTTGTACCCAAACCGACACACACACACACACACACACACGCGACAGCAGGGGAACACCACAGGGTCAGACGTAGCGCAGCGTCCCTGGAGCAGGTAAAAGTGCCTTGTTCAAGGGCACAAAAGCAGTAGATATTGATACCAGCAAGCCGGGCTCATTCACGCCAAATGTATCATCAATCCCAGATTCTTATAGGTTTTCCTGCATTAATCAGGTACAGGTAGGACTGTGTGGTTCTATTGGTTAGAGGGTTGTGGGTTCAATTCCCGGAGGGATCACAGACTAACCTTGCCCTGAGCCTCCTTCAGCTGCTTCTCTGCTGCAGCTTGTTTCACGTTGGCTTCCCGCACCATCTTGTGAGCTTCCTGGAGGACAGGAAGACAACCGTGTGTTATAACAACCATGCAGGGGCCACACTTTCTCAATGTCAAGATGTACTGATACCATCACAAGAGCACACCCAGGACAGATCGGTGTGTTGCAGGCTGTAGGACTCATTCCTGCCTCCGTCAGACTAGCCTCGATTCCAGGCTCCAGGGAGTACTAACCTAGACTAGATCTAATCTAGACCAAGACTAACCTCAAATAGACTGGCAGTGAGCTCTTCCAGCTCCTGCTCCAGCTGATCTCTGACCTGCGACAGACGCTCACACTCCTTATCCTTCAGCTTCAGCTCCTGGGAGAGGTGGGGGAGAGGGGCGAGGTGGAGGAGAGGAGAGGGGGCGAGGTGGAGGAGAGGAGAGGGGCGAGGTGGAGGAGAGAAGAGGGGCGAGGTGGAGGAGAGAAGAGGGGCGAGGTGGAGGAGAGGAGAGGGGCGAGGTGGAGGAGAGGAAGAGGGGCGAGGTGGAGGAGAGAAGAGGGGCGAGGTGGAGGAGAGGAGAGGGGCGAGGTGGAGGAGAGGAGAGGGGCGAGGTTAGAGGAGAGGAGAGGGGCGAGGTGGAGGAGAGGAGAGGGGCGAGGTGGAGGAGAGGAGAGGAGCGAGGTGGAGGAGAGGAGAGGAGCGAGGTGGAGGAGAGGAGCGAGGTGGAGGAGAGGAGCGAGGTGGAGGAGAGGAGAGAGGTGGAGGGGAACTAGGTAAGTATGCAGTAGCATAGCGTAGGGCTGAACCTATTGGGATGACTGCATGGTCACACCCTTTTCCAGGTCACACATTGTTATGGAGTCAAGCAACTGTCATACAGTAGAGATGGGTGTGTGTGTGTGTGAGATCGGGGTGTGTGTGTGTGTGTGTGTGTGTGTGAGATCGGGTGTGGTGTGTGTGTGTGAGATCGGGGTGTGGTGTGTGTGTGTGTGAGATCGGGGTGTGTGTGTGTGAGATCGGGGTGTGTGTGTGTGTGTGTGTGAGATCGGGGTGTGTGTGTGTGTGAGATCGGGGTGTGTGTGTGTGTGAGATCGGGGGTGTGTGTGTGTGTGAGATCGGGGTGTGTGTGTGGTGTGTGTGTGTGTGTGTGTGGTGTGTGTGAGATCGGGGTGTGTGTGTGTGTGTGGTGTGTGTGAGATCGGGGTAGTGGTGTGTGTGTGTGTGGTGAGATCGGGGTGTGTGTGTGTGTGTGTGTGTGAGATCGGGGTGTGTGGTGTGTGTGTGTGTGTGTGAGATCGGGGTGTGTGTGTGTGTGTGTGGTGTGTGTGTGAGATCGGGGTGTGTGTGTGTGTGTGTGTGTGTGTGTGAGATCGGTGTGTGTGTGTGTGTGAGATCGGTGTGTGTGTGTGTGTGTGAGATCGGGGTGTGTGTGTGTGTGTGAGATCGGGGTGTGTGTGTGTGTGTGTGTGTGTGTGTGTGTGTGTGTGTGTGTGAGATCGGGGTGTGTGTGTGTGTGTGTGTGTGTGAGATCGGGGTGTGTGTGTGTGTGTGTGTGTGTGAGATCGGGGTGTGTGTGTGTGTGTGTGAGATCGGGGTGTGTGTGTGTGTGTGTGTGTGTGTGTGGAGATCGGGGTGTGTGTGTGTGTGTGTGTGTGTGTGTGTGTGAGATCGGGTGTGTGTGTGTGTGTGTGAGATCGGGGTGTGTGTGTGTGTGTGTGTGAGATCGAGGTGTGTGTGGTGTGTGTGAGATCGGGGTGTGTGTGTGTGTGAGATCGGGGTGTGTGTGTGTTGTGTGTGTGTGAGATCGGGGTGTGTGTGTGGTGTTGTGTGTGAGATCGGGGTGTGTGTGTGTGTGAGATCGGGGTGTGAGATCGGGGTGTGTGTGTGTGTGTGTGAATCGGGGTGTGTGTGTGTGTGAGATCGGGGTGTGTGTGTGTGTGTGTGTGTGTGTGTGTGTGTGTGTGTGTGTGTGAGATCGGGGTGTGTGTGTGTGTGTGTGTGAGATCGGGGTGTGTGAGATCGGGGTGTGTGTGTGTGTGTGTGAGATCGGGGTGTGTGTGGTGAGATCGTGTGTGTGTGTGAGATCGGGGTGTGTGTGGTGTGTGGAGATCGGGGTGTGTGTGTGTGTGTGTGTGTGTGTGTGAGATCGGGGTGTGTGTGTGTGTGTGTGTGTGTGTGTGTGTGTGTGTGTGTGTGTGAGATCGGGGTGGTGTGTGTGTGTGTGTGTGTGAGAGATCGGGGTGTGTGTGTGTGTGTGTGTGTGTGTGAGAGATCGGGGTGTGTGTGTGTGTGTGGTGTGTGTGTGAGATCGGGGTGTGTGTGTGTGTGTTGTGAGATCGGGGTGTGTGGTGTGTGTGTTGTGAGATCGGGGTGTGTGTGTTGTGTGTGTGTGTGAGATCGGGTGTGTGTGTGTGAGATCGGGGTGTGTGTGTGTGAGATCGGGGTGTGTGTGTGTGTGAGATCGGGGTGTGTGTGTGTGTGTGTGTGTGTGTGTGAGATCGGGGTGTGTGTGTGTGTGTGTGTGTGTGTGTGTGTGTCGGGTGTGTGTGTGTGTGTGTGTGAG
>NC_034195.2:55787680-55795180 GCF_002021735.2 Oncorhynchus kisutch
GTGTGTTGTGTGTGTGTGTGGTGAGATCGGGGTGTGTGTGTGTGTGTGTGTTGAGATCGGGGTGTGTGTGTGTGTGTGTGTGTGAGATCGGGGTGTGTGTGTGTGTGTGTGTGTGAGATCGGGGTGTGTGTGTGTGTGTGTGTGAGATCGGGGTGTGTGTGTGTGTGTGTGTGTGAGATCGGGGTGTGTGTGTGTGTGTGTGTGTGTGTGAGATCGGGGTGTGTGTGTGTGTGTGTGTGAGATCGGGGTGTGTGTGTGTGTGTGTGTGTGAGATCGGGGTGTGTGTGTGTGTGTGTGTGTGTGAGATCGGGGTGTGTGTGTGTGTGTTGTGTGTGTGGTGAGATCGGGTGTGTGTGTGTGTGTGTGTGTGTGTGTGTGTGTGAGATCGGGTGTGTGTGTGTGTGTGTGTGTGTGTGTGTGTGTTGTGAGATCGGGTGGTGTGTGAGATCGGGTGTGTGTGTGTGTGTGTGTGGTGAGATCGGGGTGTGTGACGGCGTGTGCTGTGTGTGTGTGTGTGAGATCGGGGTGTGTGTGTGTGTGTGGAGATCGGGGTGTGTGTGTGTGTGTGTGTGAGATCGGGGTGTGTGGTGTGTGTGTGAGATCGGGGTGTGTGTGTGGTGTGTGAGATCGGGTGTGTGTGTGTGTGAGATCGGGGTGGTGTGTGTGTGAGATCGGTGTGTGTGTGTGTGTGTGTGAGATCGGGATGTGTGTGTGTGTGTGAGATCGGGGTGTGTGTGATCGGGGTGTGTGTGTGAGATCGGGGTGTGTGTGTGTGTGTGAGATCGGGGTGTGTGTGTGTGTGTGAGATCGGGGTGTGTGTGTGTGTGTGTGAGATCGGGGTGTGTGTGTGAGATCGGGGTGTGTGTGTGTGTGTGTGAGATCGTGGTGTGTGTGTGTGTGAGATCGGGTTGTGTGTGTGTGTGTGAGATCGGGGTGTGTGTGTGTGTGTGAGATCGGGGTGTGTGTGTGTGTGAGATCGGGGTGTGTGTGTGTGTGAGTGTGAGATCGGGGTGTGTGTGTGTGAGATCGGGGTGTGTGTGTGTGTGAGATCGGGGTGTGTGTGTGTGTGTGTGAGATCAGGGTGTGTGTGTGTGTGAGATCAGGGTGTGTGTGTGTGTGAGATCAGGGTGTGTGTGCCAGCCTGTAATACCGGTCCCTACCTTCTGTGCAGCATCCAGTTGTTCCCGTAGGATCTCTGATCCCTTCTCTCTGATCTCCAGGGAAGAGCTCCGGAGGCGGGACACGTTGTCCTCATGCTCCCCGCCCAGGGCAACCTCCAGCTGGGTAGCACCCTCCAGCCTGCTGCCCTCCCGGCTCCGGGCCTGGGCAACAGCTCCCTCCTGGGGCCTGGTGAAACCTGGGTCAGCCGGCCCACCACCGTCCACCCGGGGGCTCGGACCGGGCTCCAGGTCTACCAACCTTTACAAAACATAAAAATACCTGATATTTAAATAACATAGTTACATTTGTTTATAGTTAGGCCTACTATATAGTTATAAACCTAGACTGTAGAGCAGACTATACAGCAGCCGAGCGAGGGAAACAGCACCTCTCTCTCTCAGTATGTGTAGACCATGTATCTGATGCTGTCTGGACAGGGAAACAGCATCTCTCTGTCTCAGTATGTGTTGACCATGTATCTGATGCTGTCTGGACAGTGAAACAGCACCTCTCTGTCTCAGTATGTGTAGACCATGTATCTGATGCTGTCTGGACAGTGAAACAGCATCTCTCTGTCTCAGTATGTGTAGACCATGTATCTGATGCTGTCTGGACAGTGAAACAGCACCTCTCTGTCTCAGTATGTGTAGACCATGTATCTGATGCTGTCTGGACAGTGAAACAGCATCTCTCTGTCTCAGTATGTGTAGACCATGTATCTGATGCTGTCTGGACAGTGAAACAGCACCTCTCTGTCTCAGTATGTGTAGACCATGTATCTGATGCTGTCTGGACAGGGAAACAGCATCTCTCTGTCTCAGTATGTGTTGACCATGTATCTGATGCTGTCTGGACAGTGAAACAGCATCTCTCTGTCTCAGTATGTGTAGACCATGTATCTGATGCTGTCTGGACAGGGAAACAGCATCTCTCTGTCTCAGTATGTGTAGACCATGTATCTGATGCTGTCTGGACAGTGAAACAGCACCTCTCTGTCTCATTATGTGTAGACCATGTATCTGATGCTGTCTGGACAGTGAAACAGCACCTCTCTGTCTCAGTATGTGTAGACCATGTATCTGATGCTGTCTGGACAGGGAAACAGCATCTCTCTGTCTCAGTATGTGTTGACCATGTATCTGATGCTGTCTGGACAGTGAAACAGCACCTCTCTGTCTCAGTATGTGTTGACCATGTATCTGATGCTGTCTGGACAGTGAAACAGCATCTCTCTGTCTCAGTATGTGTAGACCATGTATCTGATGCTGTCTGGACAGTGAAACAGCATCTCTCTGTCTCAGTATGTGTTGACCATGTATCTGATGCTGTCTGGACAGTGAAACAGCACCTCTCTGTCTCAGTATGTGTAGACCATGTATCTGATGCTGTCTGGACAGGGAAACAGCATCTCTCTGTCTCAGTATGTGTAGACCATGTATCTGATGCTGTCTGGACAGTGAAACAGCACCTCTCTGTCTCAGTATGTGTAGACCATGTATCTGATGCTGTCTGGACAGGGAAACAGCATCTCTCTGTCTCAGTATGTGTAGACCATGTATCTGATGCTGTCTGGACAGTGAAACAGCATCTCTCTGTCTCAGTATGTGTAGACCATGTATCTGATGCTGTCTGGACAGTGAAACAGCACCTCTCTGTCTCAGTATGTGTAGACCATGTATCTGATGCTGTCTGGACAGTGAAACAGCATCTCTCTGTCTCAGTATGTGTTGACCATGTATCTGATGCTGTCTGGACAGTGAAACAGCACCTCTCTGTCTCTCTATGTGTTGACCATGTATCTGATGCTGTCTGGACAGTGAAACAGCACCTCTCTGTCTCAGTATGTGTAGACCATGTATCTGATGCTGTCTGGACAGTGAAACAGCATCTCTCTGTCTCAGTATGTGTAGACCATGTATCTGATGCTGTCTGGACAGTGAAACAGCACCTCTCTGTCTCTCTATGTGTTGACCATGTATCGGATGCTGTCTGGACAGTGAAACAGCACCTCTCTCTCTCAGCATGTGTTGACCATGTATATGATGCTGTCTGGACAGTGAAACAGCACCTCTCTGTCTCAGTATGTGTAGACCATGTATCTGATGCTGTCTGGACAGTGAAACAGCACCTCTCTGTCTCAGTATGTGTTGACCATGTATCTGATGTTGTCTCAGTGTGTGTAGACCATGTATCTGATGCTGTCTCAGTATGTGTAGACCATGTATCTGATGCTGTCTCAGTATGTGTAGACCATGTATCTGATGCTGTCTCAGTATGTGTAGACCATGTATCTGATGTTGTCTCAGTGTGTGTAGACCATGTATCTGATGCTGTCTCAGTGTGTGTAGACCATGTATCTGATGTTGTCTCAGTATGTGTAGACCATGTATCTGATGCTGTCTCAGTGTGTGTAGACCATGTATCTGATGTTGTCTCAGTGTGTGTAGACCATGTATCTGATGTTGTCTCAGTGTGTGTAGACCATGTATCTGATGCTGTCTCAGTGTGTGTAGACCATGTATCTGATGCTGTCTCAGTGTGTGTAGACCATGTATCTGATGTTGTCTCAGTATGTGTAGACCATGTATCTGATGCTGTCTCAGTATGTGTAGACCATGTATCTGATGCTGTCTCAGTGTGTGTAGACCATGTATCTGATGCTGTCTCAGTGTGTGTAGACCACGTATCTGATGCTGTCTCAGTATGTGTAGACCATGTATCTGATGCTGTCTCAGTGTGTGTAGACCACGTATCTGATGCTGTCTCAGTATGTGTAGACCATGTATCTGATGCTGTCTCAGTATGTGTAGACCATGTAATAGTGGGTTAACTGCCTTGCTCAGGGCCCGGGGAACAGTGGGTTAACTGCCTTGCTCAGGGCCCGGGGAACAGTGGGTTAACTGCCTTGTTCAGGGCCCGGGGAACAGTGGGTTAACTGCCTTGTTCAGGGCCCGGGGAACAGTGGGTTAACTGCCTTGTTCAGGGCCCGGGGAACAGTGGGTTAACTGCCTTGTTCAGGGCCCGGGGAACAGTGGGTTAACTGCCTTGTTCAGGGCCCGGGGAACAGTGGGTTAACTGCCTTGTTCAGGGCCCGGGGAACAGTGGGTTAACTGCCTTGTTCAGGGCCCGGGGAACAGTGGGTTAACTGCCTTGTTCAGGGCCCGGGGAACAGTGGGTTAACTGCCTTGTTCAGGGCCCAGGGGAACAGTGGGTTAACTGCCTTGTTCAGGGCCCGGGGAACAGTGGGTTAACTGCCTTGCTCAGGGGAACAGTGGGTTAACTGCCTTGCTCAGGGGCAGAACGACAGATTTTTACTTTTGTCAGCTCGGGGATTCGATCCAGCAACCTTTCGGTTACTGTCCCAAAACTCTAACCACCAGGCTACTATGGGCCTCCCTACCTGCTCTCCTCCCCCATCTGATGATAATAATAATAATAATAACATTTACATGTTTCTATGCCTCAAGGGCCCTCTACGGGCTTGGGCCCCAGGGCTTCAGCCCCTTGCATTTATCTGGCCCTGTCAAAAACAATAACATTACAAACATCAATATGTCATTAAGAATCATCACAGCATGTGAGGCTGAACTAGCCTACACAACTTTTTTCACAACTTTCGCAAATGCCATGATGGCAGTCTGACAGCACAACATTTCATCGGATTTCCCTTCCCAGCTCCCCGCACTTACCCTCTCACCACCCGGCTGGATGATTCACCACGTACCGCCGCCGTGACCGCGACGGCATCTACTCCCTGTTCCCAAGAATTCCATAAATTCTTAGTGTCCAATGTTTACTTGCTGTCGATATCATTCAGAAAGACGAAATGCAATAGTTTCAAAACAATGTTAGTCTACTATTAAATAATGTTCACGACAACGCTATGAACTACAATTAATGTTTCATCGAGTTATCAAACGATAGAAAGTTAAGCGAATGTTATTTTTTTGTTACTGACGTTTTGACTCGCTTTCAACGATGTTTGCGAAGCGCTGTAATCTATGTTCATTCCAATAGAGAAAATAACGAATTGTGTCGTCGTCCATAGGTCACATGATGACACATCTTCCCATCCCACCTCCCCCCTCCCCCCACAAAAAATATAGTTTAAGGAAACAGAACAAATAGCTACCTACTTCACACTACAGCCACGAGGTGTTGCAATTCAACTCAACGAAAAGCATACAGTATCTAGTGTCAATAGAATAGATAGACTACACATGTCTAGTGTAAATACAATACAGTTGATATAGACTACACATGTCTAGTGTAGAATCAATATTATAGAGTAGAATCATAGAATAGATCAGAATCATAGAATAGAGTAGAATCAATATTAAAATAGTAGAATCATAGAATATAGTAGAATCATAGAATATATAGAATAGAATCAGAGTAGAATCCATTTTAAAAGAGTAGAATCATAGAGTAGAATATATAGTTGATATAGAATAGTGGATACAAATCATAATCTATATTCTCTCTACTGTCCATTGATGACGATACTGCAAATGGACTGTGCAGTTTATTGGTGGGAGACACATCCTGCTATTGGCCTAGATATTTCTGGTTTGATTGTTGTTGTGTAACTAAAGGGGCACAGGGCCTCAGTGGAAAAAGCCTGCATTAGTGGACTGACTATCACATGCTATGAAAAAGGACCAAAACACCTTATTACACATTATCAGACAGAATATTGATATTCACAGTATATCTGTGAATTAATGTGGTACAAATTAAGATTTGTTATGACCACCCTAAAAAATATCTTCAGGCTTGGAACCAACTTCCACCTGTCAGTATCAAATCAAAACGATTTATCGGTCTCTTACCTTCCAACCTCACACCTCTCCTCTTTAGTCTCCTCTCGGTAGGAGGGATATTTATCTCTCCCTCTCCGCTGTGTATGCCCCAGAACACTGGGTTTTCCATAGAACGTAGCGTTGGAGTACACCTGGACACCAGACCCAGCTGAGACTAGTACTTCATACCCAGGGTTGCAGGCAGAGGCAGGCGGAGAGGAGGACAGCTGGACACTGTGGAGACCCTCAAAAGCATCCATGTTCCAGGCAGAGCCACTAATCCAACTGCAGTTTACCGTAACTTCAGTTACTGTGAAGGTTCTGGCTTTCGTGAGATCATAGTTAAGGCCCTGAGTTCTTCCACCTTCTTCAATCTGGTTTTTCTTTCCTTGTGTGTATGTTGTAGGAAGAACCTTCACTTCAGCAGGCATAAACACTTTCCAACTTGTTTATCTGAAGTCTACCTGGGAAAAATTGCATATTCTTTACTAGAATAGAATATGATAATGCAGATTAGAATTTAAAAAATACTTAGGTGGACTTTCAACCTGCCGTATTATAATGAGGCACTACTTTTAAAATAAACCGAGCCGTCTGCTCCACTCCCGCTGGAGAGCTTTTTAGCAGGTACCCCTCTCCTGGCCAGCACTAGCCGACTAAACTCACTCCACGATTTGCTACTCTTGTGGGCCGACTGGAGCTCCGATGTGTCGCATAAAATGACGTTTTTATTAACCAAACTACCGATTTTCAGCATCCAAAAAGAATGGCACGCAATTACACAGAACAATGTCGCGTGTTATTATGGGCTATTGTTCGGGTGCTGAAATCGTGTTATGACGTCAGAGCTCCAGTCCGCCCATGGACTTCGGTTAATCGGTTCGTCCAGCAGAAAAATGAACGTTTTTTTTTTTTTTCCCCCTCATACAGATACACATGAACGGGTTCGACAAAAATCATAGCCTACTTGTTTTTACGTTGTGTACGCCTATTTGTTTAGATGTATTAATTGAGGACAAGTTTACACATTGATTGGCTGTACAGACGCTTTTGCAAAAGTTAAACGTTGCTGGCATATGGGTGTAGCAACTCACCACGTGTGGATCAAACTTGATAGCTGATAGACCAATTTATGGTCTAATATTGAACACAATCATCTTAGTGACCCATATGTCATTGACCGAAAGTTGCAGAAGGCAGAAACAAAACAGCACAGTCCGAAGTTCAGCCTCTAGTTCGTGTTGTTGTTCTCTTGATCCACCGCAAACGGGTTAATTACTAACACCTTCGCTCCTGGTGGCCTGCGATGCACATTACTACCGCCAGGTGGCCACCGACAGGTTTGACTCATATTGGTTTGACCCATAGAGAATGATAAAGGACTCTAGCGGTCAAAAAGTCATTTTAGCAATGGGCGGCGCCATTTAGGGCTTCCACCGTACTTCTGCCATTTAAAGTAGTCAAAGTAGTCAGCTGGATGGGGATTCCTATGGGTTGTAGCCTCAATGGCGCGGCCAATGCTGTCACAGGCACTATA